>NW_027464015.1:0-5000 GCF_050947455.1 Rhinoderma darwinii | reverse complement strand
CAGAAAGTAATAAAAATGATCAGCTTGAACGATATATTTGGGAATGACCTTTGCTTTTCTACCAGAGGCAAGTTTTTCGGAATAGACTTTTGAACGCACTCATAAAGTGTGAAGATCTCCAGGAGCCCCGGAGTAATCACATATCTGTATGTGTGTAATGTGTATATATGTATGTGTGTAATGTGGATATATGTGTAAGTGTGTAATGTGGATATATATGTGTGTAATGTGTATATATGTATGTGTGTAATGTGGATATATGTGTAAGTGTGTAATGTGGATATATGTATATGTGTAATGTGTATATATGTGTAAGTGTGTAATGTGAATATATGTGTAAGTGTGTAATGTGGATATATGTATGTGTGTAATGTGGATATATGTGTAAGTGTGTAATGTGGATATATGTATGTGTGTAATGTGGATATATGTGTAAGTGTGTAATGTGGATATATGTATGTGTGTAATGTGGATATATGTATGTGTGTAATGTGTATATATGTGTAAGTGTGTAATGTGGATATATGTAAGTGTGTAATGTGGATATATGTATGTGTGTAATGTGAATATATATGTAAGTGTGTAATGTGTATATATGTATGTGTGTAATGTGTATATATGTAAGTGTGTAATGTGGATATATGTATGTGTGTAATGTGGATATATGTAAGTGTGTAATGTGGATATATGTATGTGTGTAATGTGTATATATGTGTAAGTGTGTAATGTGTATATATGTGTAAGTGTGTAATGTGGATATATGTGTAAGTGTGTAATGTGGATATATGTATGTGTGTAATGTGAATATATGTAAGTGTGTAATGTGGATATATGTATGTGTGTAATGTGTATATATGTGTAAGTGTGTAATGTGTATATATGTATGTGTGTAATGTGGATATATATGTGTGTAATGTGAATATAATGTGTGTAATGTGGATATATGTATGTGTGCAATGTGAATATATGTAAGTGTGTAATGTGGATATATGTATGTGTGTAATGTGTATATATGTGTAAGTGTGTAATGTGTATATATGTATGTGTGTAATGTGGATATATATGTGTGTAATGTGAATATATATGTGTAAGTGTGTAATGTGGATATATGTATGTGTGTAATGTGTATATATGTGTAAGTGTGTAATGTGGATATATGTGTAAGTGTGTAATGTGGATATATGTGTAAGTGTGTAATGTGGATATATGTGTAAGTGTGTAATGTGGATATATGTAAGTGTGTAATGTGTATATATGTATGTGTGTAATGTGGATATATGTATGTGTGTAATGTGGATATATATGTGTGTAATGTGGATATATATGTGTGTAATGTGTATATATGTATGTGTGTAATGTGTATATATGTATGTGTGTAATGTGGATATATGTGTAAGTGTGTAATGTGGATATATGTATGTGTGTAATGTGTATATATGTATGTGTGTAATGTGGATATATGTGTAAGTGTGTAATGTGGATATATGTGTAAGTGTGTAATGTGGATATATGTATGTGTGTAATGTGGATATATGTATGTGTGTAATGTGGATATATGTGTAAGTGTGTACATATATACCATATTCACACATACATATATAAAACATACTATACATACATATATACCATATTCACACATACATATATACCATATTCACACATACATATATACATATCCACACATACCTATATACCTTATCCACACACCCATATTCACACATACACATATACCATATCCACACATACCTATATACCATATACACACATATACCTATATACCTTATTCACACATACATATATACCATATTCACACATACCTATATACCATATTCACACATATACCTATTACCTACATATATACCATATTCACACATACCTATATACCATATACACACATACATATATACCATATTCACACACATATATACCATATTCACACAAACATATATATATACCATATACACACATATACCTATATACCATATTCACACATACATATACACCATATTCACACATATACCTATATACCATATTCACACATATACCTATATACCATATTCACACATATACCTATATACCATATACACACATATACCTATATACCATATTCACACATATACCTATATACCATATTCACACATACCTATATACCATATTCACACATACATATATACCATATACACACATATACCTATATACCATATCCACACATACATATATACCATATACACACATATACCTATATACCATATTCACACATATATATATACCATATTCACACATACATATATACCATATACACACATATACCTATATACCATATTCACACATATACCTATATACCATATACACACATATACCTATATACCATATCCACACATACCTATATACCATATTCACACATATACCTATATACCATATTCACACATACCTATATACCATATTCACACATACATATATACCATATATACACACACATACCTATATACCATATTCACACATATACCATATACACACATATACATATATACCATATACACACATACATATATACCATATTCACACACATACATATATACCATATTCACACACATACCTATATACCATATTCACACATATACCATATACACACATATACATATATACCATATTCACACATACATATATACCATATTCACACACATATATACCATATACACACACATACATATATACCATATACACACATACATATATACCATATCCACACATACCTATATACCATATACACACATATACCTATATACCATATTCACACATACATATATACCATATTCACACATATACCTATATACCATATTCACACATACATATATACCATATTCACACATACCTATATACCATATACACACATACATATATACCATATACACACATACATATATACCATATTCACACACATATATACCATATCCACACACACATACATATATACCATATTCACACATACATATATACCATATTCACACATATACCTATATACCATATTCACACATACCTATATACCATATTCACACACATATATACCATATACACACATACCCATATACCATATTCACACATACATATATACCATATTCACACATACATATATACCATATTCACACACATATATACCATATACACACATACATATATACCATATTCACACACATATATACCATATCCACACACACATACATATATACCATATTCACACATACATATATACCATATTCACACACATATATACCATATTCACACATACCTATATACCATATTCACACACATATATACCATATACACACATACCCATATACCATATTCACACATACCTATATACCATATTCACACATACATATATACCATATACACACATATACCTATATACCATATTCACACATACATATATACCATATTCACACATACATATATACCATATTCACACATACATATATACCATATTCACACATACCTATATACCATATTCACACATACATATATACCATATTCACACATACCTATATACCATATTCACACACATATATACCATATACACACATATACCTATATACCATATTCACACATACATATATACCATATACACACATATACCTATATACCATATTCACACATACCTATATACCATATACACACATATACCTATATACCATATTCACACATACATATACCATATTCACACATACCTATATACCATATACACACATACATATATACCATATTCACACATACCTATATACCATATTCACACATATACCTATATACCATATTCACACATACATATATACCATATACACACATATACCTATATACCATATTCACACATACCTATATACCATATACACACATATACCTATATACCATATTCACACATACATATACCATATTCACACATACCTATATACCATATACACACATACATATATACCATATTCACACATACCTATATACCATATTCACACATATACCTATATACCATATTCACACATACCTATATACCATATTCACACATACCCATATACCATATACACACATATACCTATATACCATATTCACACATACCTATATACCATATACACACATATACCTATATACCATATTCACACATACCTATATACCATATACACACATATACCTATATACCATATTCACACATATACCTATATACCATATTCACACATACATATATACCCTATTCACACATACCTATATACCATATACACACATATACCTATATACCATATTCACACATACATATATACCATATTCACACATACATATATACCATATACACACATACATATATACCATATACACACATATACCTATATACCATATACACACATATACCTATATACCATATCCACACATATACCTTATTCACACATACATATATACCATATTCACACATACCTATATACCATATACACACATACCTATATACCATATTCACACATACATATATACCATATTCACACATACATATATACCATATACACACATATACCTATATACCATATTCACACATATACCTATATACCATATTCACACATATACCTATATACCATATTCACACATACCTATATACCATATTCACACATACATATATACCATATTCACACATACATATATACCATATTCACACATACATATATACCATATCCACACATACCTATATACCATATCCACACATACATATACCATATTCACACATACACATATACCATATCCACACATACCTATATACCATATACACACATATACCTATATACCTTATTCACACATACATATATACCATATTCACACATACCTATATACCATATTCACACATATACCTATATACCATATTCACACATACATATATACCATATTCACACATACCTATATACCATATACACACATACATATATACCATATTCACACACATATATACCATATTCACACCCTCCCACATCACATAT
>NW_027464014.1:0-202013 GCF_050947455.1 Rhinoderma darwinii | reverse complement strand
AGGATTTACTTGTCAATAGCTCGCCTGGGAAACATCCAGTGAAGTCAAAGACAGTGCTTCTATACTAATTGCCAGGCGCTGAGACGAATGCCGCCAAGATCGAGAGTCTATGACTTACGGTTCAAGAATTAGCCTCAGAAACAGTGGGAAACAGTGCTTCTATACTAATTTCCAGGTGCTGAGACGAATACCGCCAAGATCGAGCGTCTATGACTTACGGTTCAAGAATTAGCCTCAGAAACAGTGGTTCTAAACATGCTGCCAATAGCTCGTCTGGGAAACATCCAGAGAAGTCCAAGATAGTGTTTTTTAGACTGACTGCCACGAGCTGAAACGAATGCAGCCAAGAGCGAGCGTCTGTCACTTACGGTTCAAGAGTTATTCACAGAAACATGGTTCTGAACTTTGCTGCCAGCCGCGAAAGCGAAAATAACCAAGATCGAGCGTCTAGGATTTACTTGTCAATAGCTCGCCTGGGAAACATCCAGAGAAGTCAAAGACAGTGCTTCTATACTAATTGCCAGGCGCTGAGACGAATGCCGCCAAGATCGAGCGTCTATGACTTACGGTTCAAGAATTAGCCTCAGAAACAGTGGGAAACAGTGCTTCTATACTAATTGCCAGGCGCTGAGACGAATGCCGCCAAGATCGAGCGTCTATGACTTACGGTTCAAGAATTAGCCTCAGAAACAGTGGTTCTGAACATGCTGCCAATAGCTCGCCTGGGAAACATCCAGAGAAGTCCAAGATAGTGTTTTTTTTAGACTGGCTGCCACGAGCTGAAACGAATGCAGCCAAGAGCGAGCGTCTGTGACTTACGGTTCAAGAGTGATTCACAGAAACATGGTTCTGAACTTTGCTGCCAGCCGCGAAAGCGAAAATAACCAAGATCGAGCGTCTAGGATTTACTTGTCAATAGCTCGCCTGGGAAACATCCAGTGAAGTCAAAGACAGTGCTTCTATACTAATTGCCAGGCGCTG
Source organism: Rhinoderma darwinii (assembly GCF_050947455.1). NCBI lineage: Eukaryota > Metazoa > Chordata > Amphibia > Anura > Rhinodermatidae > Rhinoderma > Rhinoderma darwinii. The sequence continues at coordinate 201,032 of NW_027464014.1, read as the reverse complement.
AGACGAATGCCGCCAAGATCGAGAGTCTATGACTTACGGTTCAAGAATTAGCCTCAGAAACAGTGGGAAACAGTGCTTCTATACTAATTTCCAGGTGCTGAGACGAATACCGCCAAGATCGAGCGTCTATGACTTACGGTTCAAGAATTAGCCTCAGAAACAGTGGTTCTAAACATGCTGCCAATAGCTCGTCTGGGAAACATCCAGAGAAGTCCAAGATAGTGTTTTTTAGACTGACTGCCACGAGCTGAAACGAATGCAGCCAAGAGCGAGCGTCTGTCACTTACGGTTCAAGAGTTATTCACAGAAACATGGTTCTGTACTTTGCTGCCAGCCGCGAAAGCGAAAGTAACCAAGATCGAGCGTCTAGGATTTACTTGTGAATAGCTCGCCTGGGAAACTTTCAGATAAGTCAAAGACAGTGCTTCTATGCTAATTGCCAGGCGCTGAGACGAATGCCGCCAAGATCAAGCGTCTAAGACTTACGGTTCAAGAATTAGCCTCAGAAACAGTGGGAAACAGTGCTTCTATACTAATTGCCAGGCGCTGAGACGAATGCCGCCAAGATCGAGCGTCTATGACTTACGGTACAAGAATTAGCCTCAGAAACAGTGGTTTTGAACCGGCTGCCAATAGCTCGCCTGGGAAACATCCAGAGAAGTCCAAGATAGTGTTTTTTTAGACTGGCTGCCACGAGCTGAAACGAATGCAGCCAAGAGCGAGCGTCTGTGACTTACGGTTCAAGAGTTATTCACAGAAACATGGTTCTAAACTTTGCTGCCAGCCGCGAAAGCGAAAGTAACCAAGATCGAGCGTCTAGGATTTACTTGTCAATAGCTCGCCTGGGAAACTTTCAGATAAGTCAAAGACAGTGCTTCTATGCTAATTGCCAGGCGCTGAGACGAATGCCGCCAAGATCAAGCGTCTAAGACTTACGGTTCAAGAATTAGCCTCAGAAACAGTGGGAAACAGTGCTTCTATACTAATTGCCAGGCGCTGAGACGAATGCCGCCAAGATCGAGCGTCTAAGACTTACGGTTCAAGAATTAGCCTCAGAAACAGTGGGAAACAGTGCTTCTATACTAATTGCCAGGCGCTGAGACGAATGCCGCCAAGATCGAGCGTCTATGACTTACGGTTCAAGAATTAGCCTCAGAAACAGTGGTTCTGAACATGCTGCCAATAGCTCGCCTGGGAAACATCCAGAGAAGTCCAAGATAGTGTTTTTTTTAGACTGGCTGCCACGAGCTGAAACGAATGCAGCCAAGAGCGAGCGTCTGTGACTTACGGTTCAAGAGTGATTCACAGAAACATGGTTCTGAACTTTGCTGCCAGCCGCGAAAGCGAAAGTAACCAAGATCGAGCGTCTAGGATTTACTTGTCAATAGCTCGCCTGGGAAACATCCAGAGAAGTCAAAGACAGTGCTTCTATACTACTTGCCAGGCGCTGAGACGAATGCCGCCAAGATCGAGCGTCTATGACTTACGGTTCAAGAATTAGCCTCAGAAACAGTGGTTCTGAACATGCTGCCAATAGCTCGCCTGGGAAACATCCAGAGAAGTCCAAGATAGTGTTTTTTTTAGACTGGCTGCCACGAGCTGAAACGAATGCAGCCAAGAGCGAGCGTCTGTGACTTACGGTTCAAGAGTGATTCACAGAAACATGGTTCTGAACTTTGCTGCCAGCCGCGAAAGCGAAAATAACCAAGATCGAGCGTCTAGGATTTACTTGTCAATAGCTCGCCTGGGAAACATCCAGTGAAGTCAAAGACAGTGCTTCTATACTAATTGCCAGGCGCTGAGACGAATGCCGCCAAGATCGAGAGTCTATGACTTACGGTTCAAGAATTAGCCTCAGAAACAGTGGGAAACAGTGCTTCTATACTAATTTCCAGGTGCTGAGACGAATACCGCCAAGATCGAGCGTCTATGACTTACGGTTCAAGAATTAGCCTCAGAAACAGTGGTTCTAAACATGCTGCCAATAGCTCGTCTGGGAAACATCCAGAGAAGTCCAAGATAGTGTTTTTTAGACTGACTGCCACGAGCTGAAACGAATGCAGCCAAGAGCGAGCGTCTGTGACTTACGGTTCAAGAGTTATTCACAGAAACATGGTTCTAAACTTTGCTGCCAGCCGCGAAAGCGAAAGTAACCAAGATCGAGCGTCTAGGATTTACTTGTCAATAGCTCGCCTGGGAAACTTTCAGATAAGTCAAAGACAGTGCTTCTATGCTAATTGCCAGGCGCTGAGACGAATGCCGCCAAGATCAAGCGTCTAAGACTTACGGTTCAAGAATTAGCCTCAGAAACAGTGGGAAACAGTGCTTCTATACTAATTGCCAGGCGCTGAGACGAATGCCGCCAAGATCGAGCGTCTATGACTTACGGTTCAAGAATTAGCCTCAGAAACAGTGGTTTTGAACATGCTGCCAATAGCTCGCCTGGGAAACATCCAGAGAAGTCCAAGATAGTGTTTTTTTAGACTGGCTGCCACGAGCTGAAACGAATGCAGCCAAGAGCGAGCGTCTGTGACTTACGGTTCAAGAGTTATTCACAGAAACATGGTTCTGTACTTTGCTGCCAGCCGCGAAAGCGAAAGTAACCAAGATCGAGCGTCTAGGATTTACTTGTGAATAGCTCGCCTGGGAAACTTTCAGATAAGTCAAAGACAGTGCTTCTATGCTAATTGCCAGGCGCTGAGACGAATGCCGCCAAGATCAAGCGTCTAAGACTTACGGTTCAAGAATTAGCCTCAGAAACAGTGGGAAACAGTGCTTCTATACTAATTGCCAGGCGCTGAGACGAATGCCGCCAAGATCGAGCGTCTATGACTTACGGTACAAGAATTAGCCTCAGAAACAGTGGTTTTGAACCGGCTGCCAATAGCTCGCCTGGGAAACATCCAGAGAAGTCCAAGATAGTGTTTTTTTAGACTGGCTGCCACGAGCTGAAACGAATGCAGCCAAGAGCGAGCGTCTGTGACTTACGGTTCAAGAGTTATTCACAGAAACATGGTTCTGAACTTTGCTGCCAGCCGCGAAAGCGAAAGTAACCAAGATCGAGCGTCTAGGATTTACTTGTCAATAGCTCGCATGGGAAACATCCAGAGAAGTCAAAGACAGTGCTTCTATACTAATTGCCAGGCGCTGAGACGAATGCCGCCAAGATCGAGCGTCTATGACTTACGGTTCAAGAATTAGCCTCAGAAACAGTGGGAAACAGTGCTTCTATACTAATTGCCAGGCGCTGAGACGAATGCCGCCAAGATCGAGCGTCTATGACTTACGGTTCAAGAATTAGCCTCAGAAACAGTGGTTCTGAACATGCTGCCAATAGCTCGCCTGGGAAACATCCAGAGAAGTACAAGATAGTGTTTTTTTAGACTGGCTGCCACGAGCTGAAACGAATGCAGCCAAGAGCGAGCGTCTGTGACTTACGGTTCAAGAGTTATTCACAGAAACATGGTTCTAAACTTTGCTGCCAGCCGCGAAAGCGAAAGTAACCAAGATCGAGCGTCTAGGATTTACTTGTCAATAGCTCGCCTGGGAAACTTTCAGATAAGTCAAAGACAGTGCTTCTATGCTAATTTCCAGGCGCTGAGACGAATGCCGCCAAGATCAAGCGTCTAAGACTTACGGTTCAAGAATTACCCTCAGAAACAGTGGGAAACAGTGCTTCTATACTAATTGCCAGGCGCTGAGACGAATGCCGCCAAGATCGAGCGTCTATGACTTACGGTTCAAGAATTAGCCTCAGAAACAGTGGTTTTGAACATGCTGCCAATAGCTCGCCTGGGAAACATCCAGAGAAGTCCAAGATAGTGATTTTTTAGACTGGCTGTAACGAGCTGAAACGAATGCAGCCAAGAGCGAGCGTCTGTGACTTACGGTTCAAGAGTTATTCACAGAAACATGGTTCTGTACTTTGCTGCCAGCCGCGAAAGTAACCAAGATCGAGCGTCTAGGATTTACTTGTGAATAGCTCGCCTGGGAAACTTTCAGATAAGTCAAAGACAGTGCTTCTATGCTAATTGCCAGGCGCTGAGACGAATGCCGCCAAGATCAAGCGTCTAAGACTTACGGTTCAAGAATTAGCCTCAGAAACAGTGGGAAACAGTGCTTCTATACTAATTGCCAGGCGCTGAGACGAATGCCGCCAAGATCGAGCGTCTATGACTTACGGTACAAGAATTAGCCTCAGAAACAGTGGTTTTGAACCGGCTGTCAATAGCTCGCCTGGGAAACATCCAGAGAAGTCCAAGATAGTGTTTTTTTAGACTGGCTGCCACGAGCTGAAACGAATGCAGCCAAGAGCGAGCGTCTGTGACTTACGGTTCAAGAGTTATTCACAGAAACATGGTTCTAAACTTTGCTGCCAGCCGCGAAAGCGAAAGTAACCAAGATCGAGCGTCTAGGATTTACTTGTCAATAGCTCGCATGGGAAACATCCAGAGAAGTCAAAGACAGTGCTTCTATACTAATTGCCAGGCGCTGAGACGAATGCCGCCAAGATCGAGCGTCTATGACTTACGGTTCAAGAATTAGCCTCAGAAACAGTGGGAAACAGTGCTTCTATACTAATTGCCAGGCGCTGAGACGAATGCCGCCAAGATCGAGCGTCTATGACTTACGGTTCAAGAATTAGCCTCAGAAACAGTGGTTTTGAACATGCTGCCAATAGCTCGCCTGGGAAACATCCAGAGAAGTCCAAGATAGTGTTTTTTTAGACTGGCTGCCACGAGCTGAAACGAATGCAGCCAAGAGCGAGCGTCTGTGACTTACGGTTCAAAAGTTATTCACATAAACATGGTTCTGTACTTTGCTGCCAGCCGCGAAAGCGAAAGTAACCAAGATCGAGCGTCTAGGATTTACTTGTGAATAGCTCGCCTGGGAAACTTTCAGATAAGTCAAAGACAGTGCTTCTATGCTAATTGCCAGGCGCTGAGACGAATGCCGCCAAGATCAAGCGTCTAAGACTTACGGTTCAAGAATTAGCCTCAGAAACAGTGGGAAACAGTGCTTCTATACTAATTGCCAGGCGCTGAGACGAATGCCGCCAAGATCGAGCGTCTATGACTTACGGTACAAGAATTAGCCTCAGAAACAGTGGTTTTGAACCGGCTGCCAATAGCTCGCCTGGGAAACATCCAGAGAAGTCCAAGATAGTGTTTTTTTAGACTGGCTGCCACGAGCTGAAACGAATGCAGCCAAGAGCGAGCGTCTGTGACTTACGGTTCAAGAGTTATTCACAGAAACATGGTTCTGAACTTTGCTGCCAGCCGCGAAAGCGAAAGTAGCGTCTAGGATTTACTTGTCCATAGCTCGCCTGGGAAACATCCAGAGAAGTCAAAGACAGTGCTTCTATACTAATTGCCAGGCGCTGAGACGAATGCCGCCAAGATCGAGCGTCTATGACTTACGGATCAAGAATTAGCCTCAGAAACAGTGGGAAACAGTGCTTCTATACTAATTGCCAGGCGCTGAGACGAATGCCGCCAAGATCGAGCGTCTATGACTTACGGTTCAAGAATTAGCCTCAGAAACAGTGGTTCTGAACATGCTGCCAATAGCTCGCCTGGGAAACATCCAGAGAAGTCCAAGATAGTGTTTTTTTAGACTGGCTGCCACGAGCTGAAACGAATGCAGCCAAGAGCGAGCGTCTGTGACTTACGGTTCAAGAGTTATTCACAGAAACATGGTTCTAAACTTTGCTGCCAGCCGCGAAAGCGAAAGTAACCAAGATCGAGCGTCTAGGATTTACTTGTCAATAGCTCGCCTGGGAAACTTTCAGATAAGTCAAAGACAGTGCTTCTATGCTAATTTCCAGGCGCTGAGACGAATGCCGCCAAGATCAAGCGTCTAAGACTTACGGTTCAAGAATTAGCCTCAGAAACAGTGGGAAACAGTGCTTCTATACTAATTGCCAGGCGCTGAGACGAATGCCGCCAAGATCGAGCGTCTATGACTTACGGTTCAAGAATTAGCCTCAGAAACAGTGGTTTTGAACATGCTGCCAATAGCTCGCCTGGGAAACATCCAGAGAAGTCCAAGATAGTGATTTTTTAGACTGGCTGCCACGAGCTGAAACGAATGCAGCCAAGAGCGAGCGTCTGTGACTTACGGTTCAAGAGTTATTCACAGAAACATGGTTCTGTACTTTGCTGCCAGCCGCGAAAGCGAAAGTAACCAAGATCGAGCGTCTAGGATTTACTTGTGAATAGCTCGCCTGGGAAATTTTCAGATAAGTCAAAGACAGTGCTTCTATGCTAATTGCCAGGCGCTGAGACGAATGCCGCCAAGATCGAGCGTCTATGACTTACGGTTCAAGAATTAGCCTCAGAAACAGTGGTTTTGAACCGGCTGCCAATAGCTCGCCTGGGAAACATCCAGAGAAGTCCAAGATAGTGTTTTTTTAGACTGGCTGCCACGAGCTGAAACGAATGCAGCCAAGAGCGAGCGTCTGTGACTTACGGTTCAAGAGTTATTCACAGAAACATGGTTCTGAACTTTGCTGCCAGCCGCGAAAGCGAAAGTAGCGTCTAGGATTTACTTGTCAATAGCTCGCATGGGAAACATCCAGAGAAGTCAAAGACAGTGCTTCTATACTAATTGCCAGGCGCTGAGACGAATGCCGCCAAGATCGAGCGTCTATGACTTACGGTTCAAGAATTAGCCTCAGAAACAGTGGTTCTGAACATGCTGCCAATAGCTCGCCTGGGAAACATCCAGAGAAGTCCAAGATAGTGTTTTTTTAGACTGGCTGCCACGAGCTGAAACGAATGCAGCCAAGAGCGAGCGTCTGTGACTTACGGTTCAAGAGTTATTCACAGAAACATGGTTCTAAACTTTGCTGCCAGCCGCGAAAGCGAAAGTAACCAAGATCGAGCGTCTAGGATTTACTTGTCAATAGCTCGCCTGGGAAACTTTCAGATAAGTCAAAGACAGTGCTTCTATGCTAATTGCCTGGCGCTGAGACGAATGCCGCCAAGATCAAGCGTCTAAGACTTACGGTTCAAGAATTAGCCTCAGAAACAGTGGGAAACAGTGCTTCTATACTAATTGCCAGGCGCTGAGACGAATGCCGCCAAGATCGAGCGTCTATGACTTACGGTTCAAGAATTAGCCTCAGAAACAGTGGTTTTGAACATGCTGCCAATAGCTCGCCTGGGAAACATCCAGAGAAGTCCAAGATAGTGATTTTTTAGACTGGCTGCCACGAGCTGAAACGAATGCAGCCAAGAGCGAGCGTCTGTGACTTACGGTTCAAGAGTTATTCACAGAAACATGGTTCTGTACTTTGCTGCCAGCCGCGAAAGCGAAAGTAACCAAGATCGAGCGTCTAGGATTTACTTGTGAATAGCTCGCCTGGGAAACTTTCAGATAAGTCAAAGACAGTGCTTCTATGCTAATTGCCAGGCGCTGAGACGAATGCCGCCAAGATCAAGCGTCTAAGACTTACGGTTCAAGAATTAGCCTCAGAAACAGTGGGAAACAGTGCTTCTATACTAATTGCCAGGCGCTGAGACGAATGCCGCCAAGATCGAGCGTCTATGACTTACGGTTCAAGAATTAGCCTCAGAAACAGTGGTTTTGAACCGGCTGCCAATAGCTCGCCTGGGAAACATCCAGAGAAGTCCAAGATAGTGTTTTTTTAGACTGGCTGCCACGAGCTGAAACGAATGCAGCCAAGAGCGAGCGTCTGTGACTTACGTTCAAGAGTTATTCACAGAAACATGGTTCTAAACTTTGCTGCCAGCCGCGAAAGCGAAAGTAACCAAGATCGAGCGTCTAGGATTTACTTGTCAATAGCTCGCCTGGGAAACTTTCAGATAAGTCAAAGACAGTGCTTCTATGCTAATTTCCAGGCGCTGAGACGAATGCCGCCAAGATCAAGCGTCTAAGACTTACGGTTCAAGAATTAGCCTCAGAAACAGTGGGAAAACAGTGCTTCTATACTAATTGCCAGGCGCTGAGACGAATGCCGCCAAGATCGAGCGTCTATGACTTACGGTTCAAGAATTAGCCTCAGAAACAGTGGTTTTGAACATGCTGCCAATAGCTCGCCTGGGAAACATCCAGAGAAGTCCAAGATAGTGATTTTTTAGACTGGCTGCCACGAGCTGAAACGAATGCAGCCAAGAGCGAGCGTCTGTGACTTACGGTTCAAGAGTTATTCACAGAAACATGGTTCTGTACTTTGCTGCCAGCCGCGAAAGCGAAAGTAACCAAGATCGAGCGTCTAGGATTTACTTGTGAATAGCTCGCCTGGGAAACTTTCAGATAAGTCAAAGACAGTGCTTCTATGCTAATTGCCAGCGCTGAGACGAATGCGCCAAGATCAAGCGTCTAAGACTTACGGTTCAAGAATTAGCCTCAGAAACAGTGGGAAACAGTGCTTCTATACTAATTGCCAGGCGCTGAGACGAATGCCGCCAAGATCGAGCGTCTATGACTTACGGTTCAAGAATTAGCCTCAGAAACAGTGGTTTTGAACCGCTGCCAATAGCTCGCCTGGGAAACATCCAGAGAAGTCCAAGATAGTGTTTTTTTAGACTGGCTGCCACGAGCTGAAACGAATGCAGCCAAGAGCGAGCGTCTGTGACTTACGGTTCAAGAGTTATTCACAGAAACATGGTTCTGAACTTTGCTGCCAGCCGCGAAAGCGAAAGTAACCAAGATCGAGCGTCTAGGATTTACTTGTCAATAGCTCGCATGGGAAACATCCAGAGAAGTCAAAGACAGTGCTTCTATACTAATTGCCAGGCGCTGAGACGAATGCCGCCAAGATCGAGCGTCTATGACTTACGGTTCAAGAATTAGCCTCAGAAACAGTGGGAAACAGTGCTTCTATACTAATTGCCAGGCGCTGAGACGAATGCCGCCAAGATCAAGCGTCTAAGACTTACGGTTCAAGAATTAGCCTCAGAAACAGTGGGAAACAGTGCTTCTATACTAATTGCCAGGCGCTGAGACGAATGCCGCCAAGATCGAGCGTCTATGACTTAACGGTTCAAGAATTAGCCTCAGAAACAGTGGTTTCTGAACATGCTGCCAATAGCTCGCCTGGGAAACATCCAGAGAAGTCCAAGATAGTGTTTTTTTAGACTGGCTGCCACGAGCTGAAACGAATGCAGCCAAGAGCGAGCGTCTGTGACTTACGGTTCAAGAGTTATTCACAGAAACATGGTTCTAAACTTTGCTGCCAGCCGCGAAAGCGAAAGTAACCAAGATCGAGCGTCTAGGATTTACTTGTCAATAGCTCGCCTGGGAAACTTTCAGATAAGTCAAAGACAGTGCTTCTATGCTAATTTCCAGGCGCTGAGACGAATGCCGCCAAGATCAAGCGTCTAAGACTTACGGTTCAAGAATTAGCCTCAGAAACAGTGGGAAACAGTGCTTCTATACTAATTGCCAGGCGCTGAGACGAATGCCGCCAAGATCGAGCGTCTATGACTTACGGTTCAAGAATTAGCCTCAGAAACAGTGGTTTTGAACATGCTGCCAATAGCTCGCCTGGAAACATCCAGAGAAGTCCAAGATAGTGATTTTTTAGACTGGCTGCCACGAGCTGAAACGAATGCAGCCAAGAGCGAGCGTCTGTGACTTACGGTTCAAGAGTTATTCACAGAAACATGGTTCTGTACTTTGCTGCCAGCCGCGAAAGCGAAAGTAACCAAGATCGAGCGTCTAGGATTTACTTGTGAATAGCTCGCCTGGGAAACTTTCAGATAAGTCAAAGACAGTGCTTCTATGCTAATTGCCAGGCGCTGAGACGAATGCCGCCAAGATCAAGCGTCTAAGACTTACGGTTCAAGAATTAGCCTCAGAAACAGTGGGAAACAGTGCTTCTATACTAATTGCCAGGCGCTGAGACGAATGCCGCCAAGATCGAGCGTCTATGACTTACGGTTCAAGAATTAGCCTCAGAAACAGTGGTTTTGAACCGGCTGCCAATAGCTCGCCTGGGAAACATCCAGAGAAGTCCAAGATAGTGTTTTTTAGACTGGCTGCCACGAGCTGAAACGAATGCAGCCAAGAGCGAGCGTCTGTGACTTACGGTTCAAGAGTTATTCACAGAAACATGGTTCTGAACTTTGCTGCCAGCCGCGAAAGCGAAAGTAACCAAGATCGAGCGTCTAGGATTTACTTGTCAATAGCTCGCATGGGAAACATCCAGAGAAGTCAAAGACAGTGCTTCTATACTAATTGCCAGGCGCTGAGACGAATGCCGCCAAGGTCGAGCGTCTATGACTTACGGTTCAAGAATTAGCCTCAGAAACAGTGGTTCTGAACATGCTGCCAATAGCTCGCCTGGGAAACATCCAGAGAAGTCCAAGATAGTGTTTTTTTAGACTGGCTGCCACGAGCTGAAACGAATGCAGCCAAGAGCGAGCGTCTGTGACTTACGGTTCAAGAGTTATTCACAGAAACATGGTTCTAAACTTTGCTGCCAGCCGCGAAAGCGAAAGTAACCAAGATCGAGCGTCTAGGATTTACTTGTGAATAGCTCGCCTGGGAAACTTTCAGATAAGTCAAAGACAGTGCTTCTATGCTAATTGCCAGGCGCTGAGACGAATGCCGCCAAGATCAAGCGTCTAAGACTTACGGTTCAAGAATTAGCCTCAGAAACAGTGGGAAACAGTGCTTCTTTACTAATTGCCAGGCGCTGAGACGAATGCCGCCAAGATCGAGCGTCTATGACTTACGGTTCAAGAATTAGCCTCAGAAACAGTGGTTTTGAACCGGCTGCCAATAGCTCGCCTGGGAAACATCCAGAGAAGTCCAAGATAGTGTTTTTTTAGACTGGCTGCCACGAGCTGAAACGAATGCAGCCAAGAGCGAGCGTCTGTGACTTACGGTTCAAGAGTTATTCACAGAAACATGGTTCTGAACTTTGCTGCCAGCCGCGAAAGCGAAAGTAACCAAGATCGAGCGTCTAGGATTTACTTGTCAATAGCTCGCATGGGAAACATCCAGAGAAGTCAAAGACAGTGCTTCTATACTAATTGCCAGGCGCTGAGACGAATGCCGCCAAGATCGAGCGTCTATGACTTACGGTTCAAGAATTAGCCTCAGAAACAGTGGGAAACAGTGCTTCTATACTAATTGCCAGGCGCTGAGACGAATGCCGCCAAGATCGAGCGTCTATGACTTACGGTTCAAGAATTAGCCTCAGAAACAGTGGTTCTGAACATGCTGCCAATAGCTCGCCTGGGAAACATCCAGAGAAGTCCAAGATAGTGTTTTTTTAGACTGGCTGCCACGAGCTGAAACGAATGCAGCCAAGAGCGAGCGTCTGTGACTTACGGTTCAAGAGTTATTCACAGAAACATGGTTCTAAACTTTGCTGCCAGCCGCGAAAGCGAAAGTAACCAAGATCGAGCGTCTAGGATTTACTTGTCAATAGCTCGCCTGGGAAACTTTCAGATAAGTCAAAGACAGTGCTTCTATGCTAATTGTCAGGCGCTGAGACGAATGCCGCCAAGATCAAGCGTCTAAGACTTACGGTTCAAGAATTAGCCTCAGAAACAGTGGGAAACAGTGCTTCTATACTAATTGCCAGGCGCTGAGACGAATGCCGCCAAGATCGAGCGTCTATGACTTACGGTTCAAGAATTAGCCTCAGAAACAGTGGTTTTGAACCGGCTGCCAATAGCTCGCCTGGGAAACATCCAGAGAAGTCCAAGATAGTGTTTTTTTAGACTGGCTGCCACGAGCTGAAACGAATGCAGCCAAGAGCGAGCGTCTGTGACTTACGGTTCAAGAGTTATTCACAGAAACATGGTTCTGAACTTTGCTGCCAGCCGCGAAAGCGAAAGTAACCAAGATCGAGCGTCTAGGATTTACTTGTCAATAGCTCGCATGGGAAACATCCAGAGAAGTCAAAGACAGTGCTTCTATACTAATTGCCAGGCGCTGAGACGAATGCCGCCAAGATCGAGCGTCTATGACTTACGGTTCAAGAATTAGCCTCAGAAACAGTGGTTCTGAACATGCTGCCAATAGCTCGCCTGGGAAACATCCAGAGAAGTCCAAGATAGTGTTTTTTTAGACTGGCTGCCACGAGCTGAAACGAATGCAGCCAAGAGCGAGCGTCTGTGACTTACGGTTCAAGAGTTATTCACAGAAACATGGTTCTAAACTTTGCTGCCAGCCGCGAAAGCGAAAGTAACCAAGATCGAGCGTCTAGGATTTACTTGTCAATAGCTCGCCTGGGAAACTTTCAGATAAGTCAAAGACAGTGCTTCTATGCTAATTGCCAGGCGCTGAGACGAATGCCGCCAAGATCAAGCGTCTAAGACTTACGGTTCAAGAATTAGCCTCAGAAACAGTGGGAAACAGTGCTTCTATACTAATTGCCAGGCGCTGAGACGAATGCCGCCAAGATCGAGCGTCTATGACTTACGGTTCAAGAATTAGCCTCAGAAACAGTGGTTTTGAACATGCTGCCAATTGCTCGCCTGGGAAACATCCAGAGAAGTCCAAGATAGTGTTTTTTTAGACTGGCTGCCACAAGCTGAAACGAATGCAGCCAAGAGCGAGCGTCTGTGACTTACGGTTCAAGAGTTATTCACAGAAACATGGTTCTGTACTTTGCTGCCAGCCGCGAAAGCGAAAGTAACCAAGATCGAGCGTCTAGGATTTACTTGTGAATAGCTCGCCTGGGAAACTTTCAGATAAGTCAAAGACAGTGCTTCTATGCTAATTGCCAGGCGCTGAGACGAATGCCGCCAAGATCAAGCGTCTAAGACTTACGGTTCAAGAATTAGCCTCAGAAACAGTGGGAAACAGTGCTTCTATACTAATTGCCAGGCGCTGAGACGAATGCCGCCAAGATCGAGCTTCTATGACTTACGGTTCAAGAATTAGCCTCAGAAACAGTGGTTTTGAACCGGCTGCCAATAGCTCGCCTGGGAAACATCCAGAGAAGTCAAAGACAGTGCTTCTATACTAATTGCCAGGTGCTGAGACGAATGCCGCCAAGGTCGAGCGTCTATGACTTACGGTTCAAGAATTAGCCTCAGAAACAGTGGTTCTGAACATGCTGCCAATAGCTCGCCTGGGAAACATCCAGAGAAGTCCAAGATAGTGTTTTTTTAGACTGGCTGCCACGAGCTGAAACGAATGCAGCCAAGAGCGAGCGTCTGTGACTTACGGTTCAAGAGTTATTCACAGAAACATGGTTCTAAACTTTGCTGCCAGCCGCGAAAGCGAAAGTAACCAAGATCGAGCGTCTAGGATTTACTTGTCAATAGCTCGCCTGGGAAACTTTCAGATAAGTCAAAGACAGTGCTTCTATGCTAATTGCCAGGCGCTGAGACGAATGCCGCCAAGATCAAGCGTCTAAGACTTACGGTTCAAGAATTAGCCTCAGAAACAGTGGGAAACAGTGCTTCTATACTAATTGCCAGGCGCTGAGACGAATGCCGCCAAGATCGAGCGTCTATGACTTACGGTTCAAGAATTAGCCTCAGAAACAGTGGTTTTGAACATGCTGCCAATAGCTCGCCTGGGAAACATCCAGAGAAGTCCAAGATAGTGTTTTTTTAGACTGGCTGCCACGAGCTGAAACGAATGCAGCCAAGAGCGAGCGTCTGTGACTTACGGTTCAAGAGTTATTCACAGAAACATGGTTCTGTACTTTGCTGCCAGCCGCGAAAGCGAAAGTAACCAAGATCGAGCGTCTAGGATTTACTTGTGAATAGCTCGCCTGGGAAACTTTCAGATAAGTCAAAGACAGTGCTTCTATGCTAATTGCCAGGCGCTGAGACGAATGCCGCCAAGATCAAGCGTCTAAGACTTACGGTTCAAGAATTAGCCTCAGAAACAGTGGGAAACAGTGCTTCTATACTAATTGCCAGGCGCTGAGACGAATGCCGCCAAGATCGAGCGTCTATGACTTACGGTTCAAGAATTAGCCTCAGAAACAGTGGTTTTGAACCGGCTGCCAATAGCTCGCCTGGGAAACATCCAGAGAAGTCCAAGATAGTGTTTTTTTAGACTGGCTGCCACGAGCTGAAACGAATGCAGCCAAGAGCGAGCGTCTGTGACTTACGGTTCAAGAGTTATTCGCAGAAACATGGTTCTGAACTTTGCTGCCAGCCGCGAAAGCGAAAGTAACCAAGATCGAGCGTCTAGGATTTACTTGTCAATAGCTCGCATGGGAAACATCCAGAGAAGTCAAAGACAGTGCTTCTATACTAATTGCCAGGCGCTGAGACGAATGCCGCCAAGATCGAGCGTCTATGACTTACGGTTCAAGAATTAGCCTCAGAAACAGTGGTTCTGAACATGCTGCCAATAGCTCGCCTGGGAAACATCCAGAGAAGTCCAAGATAGTGTTTTTTAGACTGGCTGCCACGAGCTGAAACGAATGCAGCCAAGAGCGAGCGTCTGTGACTTACGGTTCAAGAGTTATTCACAGAAACATGGTTCTGAACTTTGCTGCCAGCCGCGAAAGCGAAAGTAACCAAGATCGAGCGTCTAGGATTTACTTGTGAATAGCTCGCCTGGGAAACTTTCAGATAAGTCAAAGACAGTGCTTCTATACTAATTGCCAGGCGCTGAGACGAATGCCGCCAAGATCAAGCGTCTAAGACTTACGGTTCAAGAATTAGCCTCAGAAACAGTGGGAAACAGTGCTTCTATACTAATTGCCAGGCGCTGAGACGAATGCCGCCAAGATCGAGCGTCTATGACTTACGGTTCAAGAATTAGCCTCAGAAACAGTGGTTTTGAACATGCTGCCAATAGCTCGCCTGGGAAACATCCAGAGAAGTCCAAGATAGTGTTTTTTTAGACTGGCTGCCACGAGCTGAAACGAATGCAGCCAAGAGCGAGCGTCTGTGACTTACGGTTCAAGAGTTATTCACAGAAACATGGTTCTGAACTTTGTTGCCAGCCGCGAAAGCGAAAGTAACCAAGATCGAGCGTCTAGGATTTACTTGTGAATAGCTCGCCTGGGAAACATCCAGAGAAGTCAAAGACAGTGCTTCTATACTAATTGCCAGGCGCTGAGACGAATGCCGCCAAGATCAAGCGTCTAAGACTTACGGTTCAAGAATTAGCCTCAGAAACAGTGGTTCAAAACATGCTGCCAATAGCTCGCCTGGGAAACATCCAGAGAAGTCCAAGATAGTGTTTTTTAGACTGGCTGCCACGAGCTGAAACGAATGCAGCCAAGAGCGAGCGTCTGTGACTTACGGTTCAAGAGTTATTCACAGAAACATGGTTCGGAACTTTGCTGCCAGCCGCGAAAGCGAAAATAACCAAGATCGAGCGTCTAGGATTTACTTGTCAATAGCTCGCCTGGGAAACATCCAGAGAAGTCAAAGACAGTGCTTCTATACTAATTGCCAGGTGCTGAGACGAATGCCGCCAAGGTCGAGCGTCTATGACTTACGGTTCAAGAATTAGCCTCAGAAACAGTGGTTTTGAACATGCTGCCAATAGCTCGCCTGGGAAACATCCAGAGAAGTCCAAGATAGTGTTTTTTTAGACTGGCTGCCACGAGCTGAAACGCATGCAGCCAAGAGCGAGCGTCTGTGACTTACGGTTCAAAAGTTATTCACATATACATGGTTCTGAACTTTGCTGCCAGCCGCGAAAGCGAAAGCAACCAAGATCGAGCGTCTAGGATTTACTTGTGAATAGCTCGCCTGGAAAAAATCCAGAGAAGTCAAAAACAGTGCAGCTATACTAATTGCCAGGCGCTGAGACGAATGCCGCCAAGATCAAGCGTCTAAGACTTACGGTTCAAGAATTAGCCTCAGAAACAGTGGGAAACAGTGCTTCTATACTAATTGTCAGGCGCTGAGACGAATGCCGCCAAGATCGAGCGTCTATGACTTACGGTTCAAGAATTAGCCTCAGAAACAGTGGTTCTGAACATGCTGCCAATAGCTCGCCTGGGAAACATCCAGAGAAGTCCAAGATAGTGTTTTTTAGAATGGCTGCCACGAGCTGAAACGAATGCAGCCAAGAGCGAGCGTCTGTCACTTACGGTTCAAGAGTTATTCACAGAAACATGGTTCTGAACTTTGCTGCCAGCCGCGAAAGCAAAAATAACCAAGATCGAGCGTCTAGGATTTACTTGTCAATAGCTCGCCTGGGAAACATCCAGTGAAGTCAAAGACAGTGCTTCTATACTAATTGCCAGGCGCTGAGACGAATGCCGCCAAGATCGAGCGTCTATGACTTACGGTTCAAGAATTAGCCTCAGAAACAGTGGGAAACAGTGCTTCTATACTAATTTCCAGGTGCTGAGACGAATGCCGCCAAGATCGAGCGTCTATGACTTACGGTTCAAGAATTAGCCTCAGAAACAGTGGTTCTAAACATGCTGCCAATAGCTCGCCTGGGAAACATCCAGAGAAGTCCAAGATAGTGTTTTTTAGACTGACTGCCACGAGCTGAAACGAATGCAGCCAAGAGCGAGCGTCTGTCACTTACGGTTCAAGAGTTATTCACAGAAACATGGTTCTGAACTTTGCTGCCAGCCGCGAAAGCGAAAATAACCAAGATCGAGCGTCTAGGATTTACTTGTCAATAGCTCGCCTGGGAAACATCCAGAGAAGTCAAAGATAGTGCTTCCATACTAATTGCCAGGCGCTGAGACGAATGCCGCCAAGATCAAGCGTCTAGGATTTACTTGTCAATAGCTCGCCTGGGAAACTTTCAGATAAGTCAAAGACAGTGCTTCTATGCTAATTGCCAGGCGCTGAGACGAATGCCGCCAAGATCAAGCGTCTAAGACTTACGGTTCAAGAATTAGCCTCAGAAACAGTGGGAAACAGTGCTTCTATACTAATTGCCAGGCGCTGAGACGAATGCCGCCAAGATCGAGCGTCTATGACTTACGGTTCAAGAATTAGCCTCAGAAACAGTGGTTTTGAACATGCTGCCAATAGCTCGCCTGGGAAACATCCAGAGAAGTCCAAGATAGTGTTTTTTTAGACTGGCTGCCACGAGCTGAAACGAATGCAGCCAAGAGCGAGCGTCTGTGACTTACGGTTCAAAAGTTATTCACATAAACATGGTTCTGTACTTTGCTGCCAGCCGCGAAAGCGAAAGTAACCAAGATCGAGCGTCTAGGATTTACTTGTGAATAGCTCGCCTGGGAAACTTTCAGATAAGTCAAAGACAGTGCTTCTATGCTAATTGCCAGGCGCTGAGACGAATGCCGCCAAGATCAAGCGTCTAAGACTTACGGTTCAAGAATTAGCCTCAGAAACAGTGGGAAACAGTGCTTCTATACTAATTGCCAGGCGCTGAGACGAATGCCGCCAAGATCGAGCGTCTATGACTTACGGTACAAGAATTAGCCTCAGAAACAGTGGTTTTGAACCGGCTGCCAATAGCTCGCCTGGGAAACATCCAGAGAAGTCCAAGATAGTGTTTTTTTAGACTGGCTGCCACGAGCTGAAACGAATGCAGCCAAGAGCGAGCGTCTGTGACTTACGGTTCAAGAGTTATTCACAGAAACATGGTTCTGAACTTTGCTGCCAGCCGCGAAAGCGAAAGTAGCGTCTAGGATTTACTTGTCCATAGCTCGCCTGGGAAACATCCAGAGAAGTCAAAGACAGTGCTTCTATACTAATTGCCAGGCGCTGAGACGAATGCCGCCAAGATCGAGCGTCTATGACTTACGGATCAAGAATTAGCCTCAGAAACAGTGGGAAACAGTGCTTCTATACTAATTGCCAGGCGCTGAGACGAATGCCGCCAAGATCGAGCGTCTATGACTTACGGTTCAAGAATTAGCCTCAGAAACAGTGGTTCTGAACATGCTGCCAATAGCTCGCCTGGGAAACATCCAGAGAAGTCCAAGATAGTGTTTTTTTAGACTGGCTGCCACGAGCTGAAACGAATGCAGCCAAGAGCGAGCGTCTGTGACTTACGGTTCAAGAGTTATTCACAGAAACATGGTTCTAAACTTTGCTGCCAGCCGCGAAAGCGAAAGTAACCAAGATCGAGCGTCTAGGATTTACTTGTCAATAGCTCGCCTGGGAAACTTTCAGATAAGTCAAAGACAGTGCTTCTATGCTAATTTCCAGGCGCTGAGACGAATGCCGCCAAGATCAAGCGTCTAAGACTTACGGTTCAAGAATTAGCCTCAGAAACAGTGGGAAACAGTGCTTCTATACTAATTGCCAGGCGCTGAGACGAATGCCGCCAAGATCGAGCGTCTATGACTTACGGTTCAAGAATTAGCCTCAGAAACAGTGGTTTTGAACATGCTGCCAATAGCTCGCCTGGGAAACATCCAGAGAAGTCCAAGATAGTGATTTTTTAGACTGGCTGCCACGAGCTGAAACGAATGCAGCCAAGAGCGAGCGTCTGTGACTTACGGTTCAAGAGTTATTCACAGAAACATGGTTCTGTACTTTGCTGCCAGCCGCGAAAGCGAAAGTAACCAAGATCGAGCGTCTAGGATTTACTTGTGAATAGCTCGCCTGGGAAACTTTCAGATAAGTCAAAGACAGTGCTTCTATGCTAATTGCCAGGCGCTGAGACGAATGCCGCCAAGATCGAGCGTCTATGACTTACGGTTCAAGAATTAGCCTCAGAAACAGTGGTTTTGAACCGGCTGCCAATAGCTCGCCTGGGAAACATCCAGAGAAGTCCAAGATAGTGTTTTTTTAGACTGGCTGCCACGAGCTGAAACGAATGCAGCCAAGAGCGAGCGTCTGTGACTTACGGTTCAAGAGTTATTCACAGAAACATGGTTCTGAACTTTGCTGCCAGCCGCGAAAGCGAAAGTAGCGTCTAGGATTTACTTGTCAATAGCTCGCATGGGAAACATCCAGAGAAGTCAAAGACAGTGCTTCTATACTAATTGCCAGGCGCTGAGACGAATGCCGCCAAGATCGAGCGTCTATGACTTACGGTTCAAGAATTAGCCTCAGAAACAGTGGTTCTGAACATGCTGCCAATAGCTCGCCTGGGAAACATCCAGAGAAGTCCAAGATAGTGTTTTTTTAGACTGGCTGCCACGAGCTGAAACGAATGCAGCCAAGAGCGAGCGTCTGTGACTTACGGTTCAAGAGTTATTCACAGAAACATGGTTCTAAACTTTGCTGCCAGCCGCGAAAGCGAAAGTAACCAAGATCGAGCGTCTAGGATTTACTTGTCAATAGCTCGCCTGGGAAACTTTCAGATAAGTCAAAGACAGTGCTTCTATGCTAATTGCCTGGCGCTGAGACGAATGCCGCCAAGATCAAGCGTCTAAGACTTACGGTTCAAGAATTAGCCTCAGAAACAGTGGGAAACAGTGCTTCTATACTAATTGCCAGGCGCTGAGACGAATGCCGCCAAGATCGAGCGTCTATGACTTACGGTTCAAGAATTAGCCTCAGAAACAGTGGTTTTGAACATGCTGCCAATAGCTCGCCTGGGAAACATCCAGAGAAGTCCAAGATAGTGATTTTTTAGACTGGCTGCCACGAGCTGAAACGAATGCAGCCAAGAGCGAGCGTCTGTGACTTACGGTTCAAGAGTTATTCACAGAAACATGGTTCTGTACTTTGCTGCCAGCCGCGAAAGCGAAAGTAACCAAGATCGAGCGTCTAGGATTTACTTGTGAATAGCTCGCCTGGGAAACTTTCAGATAAGTCAAAGACAGTGCTTCTATGCTAATTGCCAGGCGCTGAGACGAATGCCGCCAAGATCAAGCGTCTAAGACTTACGGTTCAAGAATTAGCCTCAGAAACAGTGGGAAACAGTGCTTCTATACTAATTGCCAGGCGCTGAGACGAATGCCGCCAAGATCGAGCGTCTATGACTTACGGTTCAAGAATTAGCCTCAGAAACAGTGGTTTTGAACCGGCTGCCAATAGCTCGCCTGGGAAACATCCAGAGAAGTCCAAGATAGTGTTTTTTTAGACTGGCTGCCACGAGCTGAAACGAATGCAGCCAAGAGCGAGCGTCTGTGACTTACGGTTCAAGAGTTATTCACAGAAACATGGTTCTAAACTTTGCTGCCAGCCGCGAAAGCGAAAGTAACCAAGATCGAGCGTCTAGGATTTACTTGTCAATAGCTCGCCTGGGAAACTTTCAGATAAGTCAAAGACAGTGCTTCTATGCTAATTTCCAGGCGCTGAGACGAATGCCGCCAAGATCAAGCGTCTAAGACTTACGGTTCAAGAATTAGCCTCAGAAACAGTGGGAAACAGTGCTTCTATACTAATTGCCAGGCGCTGAGACGAATGCCGCCAAGATCGAGCGTCTATGACTTACGGTTCAAGAATTAGCCTCAGAAACAGTGGTTTTGAACATGCTGCCAATAGCTCGCCTGGGAAACATCCAGAGAAGTCCAAGATAGTGATTTTTTAGACTGGCTGCCACGAGCTGAAACGAATGCAGCCAAGAGCGAGCGTCTGTGACTTACGGTTCAAGAGTTATTCACAGAAACATGGTTCTGTACTTTGCTGCCAGCCGCGAAAGCGAAAGTAACCAAGATCGAGCGTCTAGGATTTACTTGTGAATAGCTCGCCTGGGAAACTTTCAGATAAGTCAAAGACAGTGCTTCTATGCTAATTGCCAGGCGCTGAGACGAATGCCGCCAAGATCAAGCGTCTAAGACTTACGGTTCAAGAATTAGCCTCAGAAACAGTGGGAAACAGTGCTTCTATACTAATTGCCAGGCGCTGAGACGAATGCCGCCAAGATCGAGCGTCTATGACTTACGGTTCAAGAATTAGCCTCAGAAACAGTGGTTTTGAACCGGCTGCCAATAGCTCGCCTGGGAAACATCCAGAGAAGTCCAAGATAGTGTTTTTTTAGACTGGCTGCCACGAGCTGAAACGAATGCAGCCAAGAGCGAGCGTCTGTGACTTACGGTTCAAGAGTTATTCACAGAAACATGGTTCTGAACTTTGCTGCCAGCCGCGAAAGCGAAAGTAACCAAGATCGAGCGTCTAGGATTTACTTGTCAATAGCTCGCATGGGAAACATCCAGAGAAGTCAAAGACAGTGCTTCTATACTAATTGCCAGGCGCTGAGACGAATGCCGCCAAGATCGAGCGTCTATGACTTACGGTTCAAGAATTAGCCTCAGAAACAGTGGGAAACAGTGCTTCTATACTAATTGCCAGGCGCTGAGACGAATGCCGCCAAGATCAAGCGTCTAAGACTTACGGTTCAAGAATTAGCCTCAGAAACAGTGGGAAACAGTGCTTCTATACTAATTGCCAGGCGCTGAGACGAATGCCGCCAAGATCGAGCGTCTATGACTTACGGTTCAAGAATTAGCCTCAGAAACAGTGGTTCTGAACATGCTGCCAATAGCTCGCCTGGGAAACATCCAGAGAAGTCCAAGATAGTGTTTTTTTAGACTGGCTGCCACGAGCTGAAACGAATGCAGCCAAGAGCGAGCGTCTGTGACTTACGGTTCAAGAGTTATTCACAGAAACATGGTTCTAAACTTTGCTGCCAGCCGCGAAAGCGAAAGTAACCAAGATCGAGCGTCTAGGATTTACTTGTCAATAGCTCGCCTGGGAAACTTTCAGATAAGTCAAAGACAGTGCTTCTATGCTAATTTCCAGGCGCTGAGACGAATGCCGCCAAGATCAAGCGTCTAAGACTTACGGTTCAAGAATTAGCCTCAGAAACAGTGGGAAACAGTGCTTCTATACTAATTGCCAGGCGCTGAGACGAATGCCGCCAAGATCGAGCGTCTATGACTTACGGTTCAAGAATTAGCCTCAGAAACAGTGGTTTTGAACATGCTGCCAATAGCTCGCCTGGGAAACATCCAGAGAAGTCCAAGATAGTGATTTTTTAGACTGGCTGCCACGAGCTGAAACGAATGCAGCCAAGAGCGAGCGTCTGTGACTTACGGTTCAAGAGTTATTCACAGAAACATGGTTCTGTACTTTGCTGCCAGCCGCGAAAGCGAAAGTAACCAAGATCGAGCGTCTAGGATTTACTTGTGAATAGCTCGCCTGGGAAACTTTCAGATAAGTCAAAGACAGTGCTTCTATGCTAATTGCCAGGCGCTGAGACGAATGCCGCCAAGATCAAGCGTCTAAGACTTACGGTTCAAGAATTAGCCTCAGAAACAGTGGGAAACAGTGCTTCTATACTAATTGCCAGGCGCTGAGACGAATGCCGCCAAGATCGAGCGTCTATGACTTACGGTTCAAGAATTAGCCTCAGAAACAGTGGTTTTGAACCGGCTGCCAATAGCTCGCCTGGGAAACATCCAGAGAAGTCCAAGATAGTGTTTTTTTAGACTGGCTGCCACGAGCTGAAACGAATGCAGCCAAGAGCGAGCGTCTGTGACTTACGGTTCAAGAGTTATTCACAGAAACATGGTTCTGAACTTTGCTGCCAGCCGCGAAAGCGAAAGTAACCAAGATCGAGCGTCTAGGATTTACTTGTCAATAGCTCGCATGGGAAACATCCAGAGAAGTCAAAGACAGTGCTTCTATACTAATTGCCAGGCGCTGAGACGAATGCCGCCAAGGTCGAGCGTCTATGACTTACGGTTCAAGAATTAGCCTCAGAAACAGTGGTTCTGAACATGCTGCCAATAGCTCGCCTGGGAAACATCCAGAGAAGTCCAAGATAGTGTTTTTTTAGACTGGCTGCCACGAGCTGAAACGAATGCAGCCAAGAGCGAGCGTCTGTGACTTACGGTTCAAGAGTTATTCACAGAAACATGGTTCTAAACTTTGCTGCCAGCCGCGAAAGCGAAAGTAACCAAGATCGAGCGTCTAGGATTTACTTGTCAATAGCTCGCCTGGGAAACTTTCAGATAAGTCAAAGACAGTGCTTCTATGCTAATTGCCAGGCGCTGAGACGAATGCCGCCAAGATCAAGCGTCTAAGACTTACGGTTCAAGAATTAGCCTCAGAAACAGTGGGAAACAGTGCTTCTATACTAATTGCCAGGCGCTGAGACGAATGCTGCCAAGATCGAGCGTCTATGACTTACGGTTCAAGAATTAGCCTCAGAAACAGTGGTTTTGAACATGCTGCCAATAGCTCGCCTGGGAAACATCCAGAGAAGTCCAAGATAGTGATTTTTTAGACTGGCTGCCACGAGCTGAAACGAATGCAGCCAAGAGCGAGCGTCTGTGACTTACGGTTCAAGAGTTATTCACAGAAACATGGTTCTGTACTTTGCTGCCAGCCGCGAAAGCGAAAGTAACCAAGATCGAGCGTCTAGGATTTACTTGTGAATAGCTCGCCTGGGAAACTTTCAGATAAGTCAAAGACAGTGCTTCTATGCTAATTGCCAGGCGCTGAGACGAATGCCGCCAAGATCAAGCGTCTAAGACTTACGGTTCAAGAATTAGCCTCAGAAACAGTGGGAAACAGTGCTTCTTTACTAATTGCCAGGCGCTGAGACGAATGCCGCCAAGATCGAGCGTCTATGACTTACGGTTCAAGAATTAGCCTCAGAAACAGTGGTTTTGAACCGGCTGCCAATAGCTCGCCTGGGAAACATCCAGAGAAGTCCAAGATAGTGTTTTTTTAGACTGGCTGCCACGAGCTGAAACGAATGCAGCCAAGAGCGAGCGTCTGTGACTTACGGTTCAAGAGTTATTCACAGAAACATGGTTCTGAACTTTGCTGCCAGCCGCGAAAGCGAAAGTAACCAAGATCGAGCGTCTAGGATTTACTTGTCAATAGCTCGCATGGGAAACATCCAGAGAAGTCAAAGACAGTGCTTCTATACTAATTGCCAGGCGCTGAGACGAATGCCGCCAAGATCGAGCGTCTATGACTTACGGTTCAAGAATTAGCCTCAGAAACAGTGGGAAACAGTGCTTCTATACTAATTGCCAGGCGCTGAGACGAATGCCGCCAAGATCGAGCGTCTATGACTTACGGTTCAAGAATTAGCCTCAGAAACAGTGGTTCTGAACATGCTGCCAATAGCTCGCCTGGGAAACATCCAGAGAAGTCCAAGATAGTGTTTTTTTAGACTGGCTGCCACGAGCTGAAACGAATGCAGCCAAGAGCGAGCGTCTGTGACTTACGGTTCAAGAGTTATTCACAGAAACATGGTTCTAAACTTTGCTGCCAGCCGCGAAAGCGAAAGTAACCAAGATCGAGCGTCTAGGATTTACTTGTCAATAGCTCGCCTGGGAAACTTTCAGATAAGTCAAAGACAGTGCTTCTATGCTAATTGTCAGGCGCTGAGACGAATGCCGCCAAGATCAAGCGTCTAAGACTTACGGTTCAAGAATTAGCCTCAGAAACAGTGGGAAACAGTGCTTCTATACTAATTGCCAGGCGCTGAGACGAATGCCGCCAAGATCGAGCGTCTATGACTTACGGTTCAAGAATTAGCCTCAGAAACAGTGGTTTTGAACCGGCTGCCAATAGCTCGCCTGGGAAACATCCAGAGAAGTCCAAGATAGTGTTTTTTTAGACTGGCTGCCACGAGCTGAAACGAATGCAGCCAAGAGCGAGCGTCTGTGACTTACGGTTCAAGAGTTATTCACAGAAACATGGTTCTGAACTTTGCTGCCAGCCGCGAAAGCGAAAGTAACCAAGATCGAGCGTCTAGGATTTACTTGTCAATAGCTCGCATGGGAAACATCCAGAGAAGTCAAAGACAGTGCTTCTATACTAATTGCCAGGCGCTGAGACGAATGCCGCCAAGATCGAGCGTCTATGACTTACGGTTCAAGAATTAGCCTCAGAAACAGTGGTTCTGAACATGCTGCCAATAGCTCGCCTGGGAAACATCCAGAGAAGTCCAAGATAGTGTTTTTTTTAGACTGGCTGCCACGAGCTGAAACGAATGCAGCCAAGAGCGAGCGTCTGTGACTTACGGTTCAAGAGTTATTCACAGAAACATGGTTCTAAACTTTGCTGCCAGCCGCGAAAGCGAAAGTAACCAAGATCGAGCGTCTAGGATTTACTTGTCAATAGCTCGCCTGGGAAACTTTCAGATAAGTCAAAGACAGTGCTTCTATGCTAATTGCCAGGCGCTGAGACGAATGCCGCCAAGATCAAGCGTCTAAGACTTACGGTTCAAGAATTAGCCTCAGAAACAGTGGGAAACAGTGCTTCTATACTAATTGCCAGGCGCTGAGACGAATGCCGCCAAGATCGAGCGTCTATGACTTACGGTTCAAGAATTAGCCTCAGAAACAGTGGTTTTGAACATGCTGCCAATTGCTCGCCTGGGAAACATCCAGAGAAGTCCAAGATAGTGTTTTTTTAGACTGGCTGCCACAAGCTGAAACGAATGCAGCCAAGAGCGAGCGTCTGTGACTTACGGTTCAAGAGTTATTCACAGAAACATGGTTCTGTACTTTGCTGCCAGCCGCGAAAGCGAAAGTAACCAAGATCGAGCGTCTAGGATTTACTTGTGAATAGCTCGCCTGGGAAACTTTCAGATAAGTCAAAGACAGTGCTTCTATGCTAATTGCCAGGCGCTGAGACGAATGCCGCCAAGATCAAGCGTCTAAGACTTACGGTTCAAGAATTAGCCTCAGAAACAGTGGGAAACAGTGCTTCTATACTAATTGCCAGGCGCTGAGACGAATGCCGCCAAGATCGAGCTTCTATGACTTACGGTTCAAGAATTAGCCTCAGAAACAGTGGTTTTGAACCGGCTGCCAATAGCTCGCCTGGGAAACATCCAGAGAAGTCAAAGACAGTGCTTCTATACTAATTGCCAGGTGCTGAGACGAATGCCGCCAAGGTCGAGCGTCTATGACTTACGGTTCAAGAATTAGCCTCAGAAACAGTGGTTCTGAACATGCTGCCAATAGCTCGCCTGGGAAACATCCAGAGAAGTCCAAGATAGTGTTTTTTTAGACTGGCTGCCACGAGCTGAAACGAATGCAGCCAAGAGCGAGCGTCTGTGACTTACGGTTCAAGAGTTATTCACAGAAACATGGTTCTAAACTTTGCTGCCAGCCGCGAAAGCGAAAGTAACCAAGATCGAGCGTCTAGGATTTACTTGTCAATAGCTCGCCTGGGAAACTTTCAGATAAGTCAAAGACAGTGCTTCTATGCTAATTGCCAGGCGCTGAGACGAATGCCGCCAAGATCAAGCGTCTAAGACTTACGGTTCAAGAATTAGCCTCAGAAACAGTGGGAAACAGTGCTTCTATACTAATTGCCAGGCGCTGAGACGAATGCCGCCAAGATCGAGCGTCTATGACTTACGGTTCAAGAATTAGCCTCAGAAACAGTGGTTTTGAACATGCTGCCAATAGCTCGCCTGGGAAACATCCAGAGAAGTCCAAGATAGTGTTTTTTTAGACTGGCTGCCACGAGCTGAAACGAATGCAGCCAAGAGCGAGCGTCTGTGACTTACGGTTCAAGAGTTATTCACAGAAACATGGTTCTGTACTTTGCTGCCAGCCGCGAAAGCGAAAGTAACCAAGATCGAGCGTCTAGGATTTACTTGTGAATAGCTCGCCTGGGAAACTTTCAGATAAGTCAAAGACAGTGCTTCTATGCTAATTGCCAGGCGCTGAGACGAATGCCGCCAAGATCAAGCGTCTAAGACTTACGGTTCAAGAATTAGCCTCAGAAACAGTGGGAAACAGTGCTTCTATACTAATTGCCAGGCGCTGAGACGAATGCCGCCAAGATCGAGCGTCTATGACTTACGGTTCAAGAATTAGCCTCAGAAACAGTGGTTTTGAACCGGCTGCCAATAGCTCGCCTGGGAAACATCCAGAGAAGTCCAAGATAGTGTTTTTTTAGACTGGCTGCCACGAGCTGAAACGAATGCAGCCAAGAGCGAGCGTCTGTGACTTACGGTTCAAGAGTTATTCGCAGAAACATGGTTCTGAACTTTGCTGCCAGCCGCGAAAGCGAAAGTAACCAAGATCGAGCGTCTAGGATTTACTTGTCAATAGCTCGCATGGGAAACATCCAGAGAAGTCAAAGACAGTGCTTCTATACTAATTGCCAGGCGCTGAGACGAATGCCGCCAAGATCGAGCGTCTATGACTTACGGTTCAAGAATTAGCCTCAGAAACAGTGGTTCTGAACATGCTGCCAATAGCTCGCCTGGGAAACATCCAGAGAAGTCCAAGATAGTGTTTTTTAGACTGGCTGCCACGAGCTGAAACGAATGCAGCCAAGAGCGAGCGTCTGTGACTTACGGTTCAAGAGTTATTCACAGAAACATGGTTCTGAACTTTGCTGCCAGCCGCGAAAGCGAAAGTAACCAAGATCGAGCGTCTAGGATTTACTTGTGAATAGCTCGCCTGGGAAACTTTCAGATAAGTCAAAGACAGTGCTTCTATACTAATTGCCAGGCGCTGAGACGAATGCCGCCAAGATCAAGCGTCTAAGACTTACGGTTCAAGAATTAGCCTCAGAAACAGTGGGAAACAGTGCTTCTATACTAATTGCCAGGCGCTGAGACGAATGCCGCCAAGATCGAGCGTCTATGACTTACGGTTCAAGAATTAGCCTCAGAAACAGTGGTTTTGAACATGCTGCCAATAGCTCGCCTGGGAAACATCCAGAGAAGTCCAAGATAGTGTTTTTTTAGACTGGCTGCCACGAGCTGAAACGAATGCAGCCAAGAGCGAGCGTCTGTGACTTACGGTTCAAGAGTTATTCACAGAAACATGGTTCTGAACTTTGTTGCCAGCCGCGAAAGCGAAAGTAACCAAGATCGAGCGTCTAGGATTTACTTGTGAATAGCTCGCCTGGGAAACATCCAGAGAAGTCAAAGACAGTGCTTCTATACTAATTGCCAGGCGCTGAGACGAATGCCGCCAAGATCAAGCGTCTAAGACTTACGGTTCAAGAATTAGCCTCAGAAACAGTGGTTCAAAACATGCTGCCAATAGCTCGCCTGGGAAACATCCAGAGAAGTCCAAGATAGTGTTTTTTAGACTGGCTGCCACGAGCTGAAACGAATGCAGCCAAGAGCGAGCGTCTGTGACTTACGGTTCAAGAGTTATTCACAGAAACATGGTTCGGAACTTTGCTGCCAGCCGCGAAAGCGAAAGTAACCAAGATCGAGCGTCTAGGATTTACTTGTGAATAGCTCGCCTGGGAAACTTTCAGATAAGTCAAAGACAGTGCTTCTATGCTAATTGCCAGGCGCTGAGACGAATGCCGCCAAGATCAAGCGTCTAAGACTTACGGTTCAAGAATTAGCCTCAGAAACAGTGGGAAACAGTGCTTCTATACTAATTGCCAGGCGCTGAGACGAATGCCGCCAAGATCGAGCGTCTATGACTTACGGTTCAAGAATTAGCCTCAGAAACAGTGGTTCTGAACATGCTGCCAATAGCTCGCCTGGGAAACATCCAGAGAAGTCCAAGATAGTGTTTTTTAGACTGGCTGCCACGAGCTGAAACGAATGCAGCCAAGAGCGAGCGTCTGTCACTTACGGTTCAAGAGTTATTCACAGAAACATGGTTCTGAACTTTGCTGCCAGCCGCGAAAGCAAAAATAACCAAGATCGAGCGTCTAGGATTTACTTGTCAATAGCTCGCCTGGGAAACATCCAGTGAAGTCAAAGACAGTGCTTCTATACTAATTGCCAGGCGCTGAGACGAATGCCGCCAAGATCGAGCGTCTATGACTTACGGTTCAAGAATTAGCCTCAGAAACAGTGGGAAACAGTGCTTCTATACTAATTTCCAGGTGCTGAGACGAATGCCGCCAAGATCGAGCGTCTATGACTTACGGTTCAAGAATTAGCCTCAGAAACAGTGGTTCTAAACATGCTGCCAATAGCTCGCCTGGGAAACATCCAGAGAAGTCCAAGATAGTGTTTTTTTAGACTGGCTGCCACGAGCTGAAACGCATGCAGCCAAGAGCGAGCGTCTGTGACTTACGGTTCAAGAGTTATTCACAGAAACATGGTTCTAAACTTTGCTGCCAGCCGCGAAAGCGAAAGTAACCAAGATCGAGCGTCTAGGATTTACTTGTCAATAGCTCGCCTGGGAAACTTTCAGATAAGTCAAAGACAGTGCTTCTATGCTAATTGCCAGGCGCTGAGACGAATGCCGCCAAGATCAAGCGTCTAAGACTTACGGTTCAAGAATTAGCCTCAGAAACAGTGGGAAACAGTGCTTCTATACTAATTGCCAGGCGCTGAGACGAATGCCGCCAAGATCGAGCGTCTATGACTTACGGTTCAAGAATTAGCCTCAGAAACAGTGGTTTTGAACATGCTGCCAATAGCTCGCCTGGGAAACATCCAGAGAAGTCCAAGATAGTGTTTTTTTAGACTGGCTGCCACGAGCTGAAACGAATGCAGCCAAGAGCGAGCGTCTGTGACTTACGGTTCAAGAGTTATTCACAGAAACATGGTTCTGTACTTTGCTGCCAGCCGCGAAAGCGAAAGTAACCAAGATCGAGCGTCTAGGATTTACTTGTGAATAGCTCGCCTGGGAAACTTTCAGATAAGTCAAAGACAGTGCTTCTATACTAATTGCCAGGCGCTGAGACGAATGCCGCCAAGATCGAGCGTCTATGAAAAGAGCAGGGACATTCAGCTTAGAATGGCCATTGACATTAAATGCTTTAATCCATAGTCCTTTTTAATCGATTGTGAAACAAAATCTAAACGACATAATAAAAAGTCAACCGCACCACGGATTCCCAGACAGTCTCCCACACTGGTACTAGCGAGGCCTTAAGCTGTGTTACTTCTGCGATCTGACGAGAGCAGGCACATTCAGCTTAGAATGGCCATTGACATTAAATGCTTTAATCCATAGTCCTTTTTAATCGATTGTGAAACAAAATCTAAACGACATAATAAAAATTAAACCGCACCACGGATACCCAGACAGTCTCCCACACTGGTACTAGCGAGGCCTTAAGCTGTGTAACTTCTGCGATCTGAAAAGAGCAGGGACATTCAGCTTAGAATGGCCATTGCTGTTAAGTGCTTTAATCCATAGTCCTATTTAATCTATTGTGAAACAAAATCTAACCGACATAATAAAAAGTCAACCGCACCACGGATTCCCAGACAGTCTCCCACACTGGTACTAGCAAGGCCTTAAGTTGTGTAACTTCTGCGATCTGACGAGAGCAGGCACATTCAGCTTAGAATGGCCATAGACATTAAATGCTTTAATCCATAGCCCTGTTTAATCGATTGTGAAACAAAATCTAAACGACATAATAAAAAGTCAACCGCACCACGGATTCCCAGACAGTCTCCCACACTGGTACTAGCGAGGCCTTAAGCTGTGTAACTTCTGCGATCTGCCGAGAGCAGGGACATTCAGCTTAGAATGGCCATTGACTTTAAATGTTTTAATCCATAGTCCTTTTTAATCGATTGTGAAACAAAATCTAAACGACATAATAAAAATTCAACCGCACCACGGATTCCCAGACAGTCTCCCACACTGTTACTAGCGAGGCCTTAAGCTGTGTAACTTCTGCGATCTGACGAGAGCAGGCACATTCAGCTTAGAATAGCCATTGATGTTAAATGCTTTAATCCATAGTCCTATTTAATCTATTGTGAAACAAAATCTAAACGACATAATAAAAAGTCAACCGCACCTCGGATTCCCAGACAGTCTCCCACACTGGTACTAGTGAGGCGTTAAGCTGTGTAACTTCTGCGATCTGACGAGAGCAGGGACATTCAGCTTAGAATGGCCATTGACATTAAATGCTTTAATCCATAGTCCTTTTTTATCGATTGTGAAACAAAATCTAAACGACATAATAAAAATTCAACCGCACCACGGCTTCCCAGACAGTCTCCCACACTGGTACTAGCGAGGCCTTAGCTGTGTAACTTCTGCGTTCTGACGAGAGCAGGCACATTCAGCTTAGAATGGCCATTGACGTTAAATGCTTTAATCCATAGTCCTACTTAATCGATTGTGAAACAAAATCTAAACGCCATAATAAAAAGTCAACCGCACCACGGATTCCCAGACAGTCTCCCGCACTGGTACTAGCGAGGCCTTAAGCTGTGTAACTTCTGCGATCTGACGAGAGCAGGGACATTCAGCTTAGAATGGCCATTGACATTAAATGCTTTAATCCATAGTCCTTTTAAATCGATTGTGAAACAAAATCTAAACGACATAATAAAAATTCAGCCGCACCACGGATTCCCAGACAGTCTCCCACACTGGTTCTAGCGAGGCGTTAAGCTGTGTATCTTCTGCGATCTAACGAGAGCAGGCACATTCAGCTTAGAATGGCCATTGACATTAAATACTTTAATCCATAGTCCTTTTTAATCGATTGTGAAACAAAATCTAAACGACATAATAAAAAGTCAACCGCACCTCGGATTCCCAGACAGTCTCCCACACTGGTACTAGCGAGGCGTTAAGCTGTGTAACTTCTGCGATCTAACGAGAGCAGGCACATTCAGCTTAGAATGGCCATTGACATTAAATGCTTTAATCCATAGTCCTTTTTTATCGATTGTGAAACAAAATCTAAACGACATAATAAAAAGACAACCGCACCACGGATTCCCAGACAGTCTCCCACACTGGTACTAGCGAGGCCTTAAGCTGTGTAACTTCTGCGATCTGACGAGAGCAGGGACATTCAGCTTAGAATGGCCATTGACATTAAATGCTTTAATCCATAGTCCTTTTTAATCGATTGTGAAACAAAATCTAAACGACATAATAAAAATTCAACCACACCACGGATTCCCAGACAGTCTCCCACACTGGTACTAGCGAGGCCTTAAGCTGTGTAACTTCTGCGATCTGACGAGAGCAGGCACATTCAGCTTAGAATGGCCATTGACGTTAAATGCTTTAATCCATAGTCCTATTTAATCTATTGTGAAACAAAATCTAAACAACATAATAAAAAGTCAACCGCACCACGGATTCCCAGACAGTCTCCCACACTAGTACTAGCGAGGCCTTAAGCTGTGTAACTTCTGCGATCTGACGAGAGGAGGCACATTCAGCTTAGAATGGCAAGTGACATTAAATGCTTTAATCCATAGTCCTTTTTAATTGATTGTGAAACAAAATCTAAACGACATAATAAAAAGTCAACCGCACCACGGATTCCCAGACAGTCTCCCACACTGGTACTAGCGAGGCCTTAAGCTGTGTAACTTCTGCGATCTGACGAGAGAAGGGACATTCAGCTTAGAATGGCCATTGATATTAAATGCTTTAATCCATACTCCTTTTTAATCGATTGTGAAACAAAATCTAAACGACATAATAAAAATTAAACCGCACCACGGATTCCCAGACAGTCTCCTACACTGGTACTAGCGAGGCCTTAAGCTGTGTAACTTCTGCGATCTGACGAGAGCAGGCACATTCAGCTTAGAATGGCCATTGATGTTAAATGCTTTAATCCATAGTCCTATTTAATCTATTGTGAAACAAAATCTAAACGACATAATAAAAAGTCAACCGCACCACGGATTCCCAGACAGTCTCCCACACTGGTACTAGCGAGGCGTTAAGCTGTGTAACTTCTGTGATCTAACGAGAGCAGGCTCATTCAGCTTAGAATGGCCATTGACATTAAATGCTTTAATCCATAGTCCTTTTTAATCGATTGTGAAACAAAATCTAAACGACATAATAAAAAGTCAACCGCACCACGGATTCCCAGACAGTCTCCCACACTGGTACTAGCGAGGCCTTAAGCTGTGTAATTTCTGCGATCTGACGAGAGCAGGCACATTCAGCTTAGAATGGCCGTTGACATTAAAAGCCTTAATCCATAGTCCTATTTAATCTATTGTGAAACAAAATCTAAACAACATAATAAAAAGGCAACCGCACCACGGATTCCCAGACAGTCTCCCACACTGGTACTAGCGAGGCCTTAAGCTGTGTAACTTCTGCGATTTGACGAGAGCAGGGACATTCAGCTTAGAATGGCCATTGACATTAAATGCTTTAATCCATAGTCCTTTTTAATCGATTGTTAAACAAAATCTAAACGACATAATAAAAATGGAACCGCACCACGGATTCCCAGACAGTCTCCCACACTGGTACTAGCGAGGCCTTAAGCTGTGTAACTTCTGCGTTCTGACGAGAGCAGGCACATTCAGCTTAGAATGGCCATTGGCGTTAAATGCTTTAATCCATAGTCCTATTTAATCTATTGTGAAACAAAATCTAAACAACATAATAAAAAGTCAACCGCACCACGGATTCCCAGACAGTCTCCCACACTAGTACTAGCGAGGCCTTAAGCTGTGTAACTTCTGCGATCCGACGAGAGCAGGCACATTCAGCTTAGAATGGCCATTGACATTAAATGCTTTAATCCATAGTCCTTTTTAATTGATTGTGAAACAAAATCTAAACGACATAATAAAAAGTCAACCGCACCACGGATTCCCAGACAGTCTCCCACACTGGTACTAGCGAGGAATTAAGCTGTGTAACTTCTGCGATCTGACGAGAGCAGGCACATTCAGCTTAGAATGGCCATTGACATTAAATGCTTTAATCCATAGTCCTTTTTAATCGATTGTGAAACAAAATCTAAACGACATAATAAAAAATCAACCGCACCACGGATTCCCAGACAGTCTCCCACACTGGTACTAGCGAGGCCTTAAGCTGTGTAACTTCTGCGATCTGACGAGAGCAGGCACATTCAGCTTAGAATGGCCATTGACATTAAATGCTTTAATCCATAGTCCTTTTTAATCGATTGTTAAACAAAATCTAAACGACATAATAAAAATGGAACCGCACCACGGATTCCCAGACAGTCTCCCACACTGGTACTAGCGAGGCCTTAAGCTGTGTAACTTCTGCGTTCTGACGAGAGCAGGCACATTCAGCTTAGAATGGCCATTGGCGTTAAATGCTTTAATCCATAGTCCTATTTAATCTATTGTGAAACAAAATCTAAACAACATAATAAAAAGTCAACCGCACCACGGATTCCCAGACAGTCTCCCACACTAGTACTAGCGAGGCCTTAAGCTGTGTAACTTCTGAGATTTGACGAGAGCAGGCACATTCAGCTTAGAATGGCCATTGACATTAAATGCTTTAATCCATAGTCCTTTTTAATTGATTGTGAAACAAAATCTAAACGACATAAT
Organism: Rhinoderma darwinii; assembly: GCF_050947455.1. Lineage (NCBI taxonomy): Eukaryota > Metazoa > Chordata > Amphibia > Anura > Rhinodermatidae > Rhinoderma > Rhinoderma darwinii. Next base: position 167,039 of record NW_027464014.1, on the reverse strand, counting down.
AAAAAGTCAACCGCACCACGGATTCCCAGACAGTCTCCCACACTGGTACTAGCGAGGCCTTAAGCTGTGTAACTTCTGCGATCTGACGAGAGCAGGCACATTCAGCTTAGAATGGCCATTGACATTAAATGCTTTAATCCATAGTCCTTTTTAATCGATTGTGAAACAAAATCTAAACGACATAATAAAAAATCAACCGCACCACGGATTCCCAGACAGTCTCCCATACTGGTACTAGCGAGGCCTTAAGCTGTGTAACTTCTGCGATCTGACGAGAGCAGGCACATTCAGCTTAGAATGGCCAGTGACATTAAATGATTTAATCCATAGTCCTTTTTAATTGATTGTGAAACAAAATCTAAACGACATAATAAAAAGTCAACCGCACCACGGATTCCCAGACAGTCTCCCACACTGGTACTAGCGAGGCCTTATGCTGTGTAACTTCTGCGATCTGACGAGAGCAGGCACATTCAGCTTAGAATGGCCATTGACATTAAATGCTTTAATCCATAGTCCTTTTTAATCGATTGTGAAACAAAATCTAAACGACATAATAAAAAATCAACCGCACCACGGATTCCCAGACAGTCTCCCACACTGGTACTAGCGAGGCCTTAAGCTGTGTAACTTCTGCGATCTGACGAGAGCAGGCACATTCAGCTTAGAATGGCCATTGACATTAAATGCTTTAATCCATAGTCCTTTTTAATCGATTGTGAAACAAAATCTAAACGACATAATAAAAAGTCAACCGCACCACGGATTCCCAGACAGTCTCCCACACTGGTACTAGCGAGGCCTTAAGCTGTGTAACTTCTGCGATCTAAAAAGAGCAGGGACATTCAGCTTAGAATGGCCATTGACATTAAATGCTTTAATCCATAGTCCTTTTTAATCGATTGTGAAACAAAATCTAAACGACATAATAAAAAGTCAACCGCACCACGGATTCCCAGACAGTCTCCCACATTGGTACTAGCGAGGCCTTAAGCTGTGTAACTTCTGCGTTCTGACGAGAGCAGGCACATTCAGCTGAGAATGGCCATTGACATTAAATGCTTTAATCCATAGCCCTGTTTAATCGATTGTGAAACAAAATCTAAACGACATAATAAAAAGTCAACCGCACCACGGATTCCCAGACAGTCTCCCACACTGGTACTAGCAAGGCCTTAAGCTGTGTAACTTCTGCGATCTGACGAGAGCAGGCACATTCAGCTTAGAATGGCCATTGACATTAAATGCTTTAATCCATAGTCCTTTTTAATCGATTGTGAAACAAAATCTAAACGACATAATAAAAAGTCAACCGCACCACGGATTCCCAGACAGTCTCCCACACTGGTACTAGCGAGGCCTTAAGCTGTGTAACTTCTGCGATCTGCCGAGAGCAGGGACATTCAGCTTAGAATGGCCATTGACTTTAAATGGTTTAATCCATAGTCCTTTTTAATCGATTGTGAAACAAAATCTAAACGACATAATAAAAATTCAACCGCACCACGGATTCCCAGACAGTCTCCCACACTGGTACTAGCGAGGCCTTAAGCTGTGTAACTTCTGCGTTCTGACGAGAGCAGGCACATTCAGCTGAGAATGGCCATTGACATTAAATGCTTTAATCCATAGCCCTGTTTAATCGATTGTGAAACAAAATCTAAACGACATAATAAAAAGTCAACCGCACCACGGATTCCCAGACAGTCTCCCACACTGGTACTAGCGAGGCCTTAAGCTGTGTAACTTCTGCGATCTGCCGAGAGCAGGGACATTCAGCTTAGAATGGCCATTGACTTTAAATGTTTTAATCCATAGTCCTTTTTAATCGATTGTGAAACAAAATCTAAACGACATAATAAAAATTCAACCGCACCACGGATTCCCAGACAGTCTCCCACACTGGTACTAGCAAGGCCTTAAGCTGTGTAACTTCTGCGATCTGACGAGAGCAGGCACATTCAGCTTAGAATGGCCATTGACGTTAAATGCTTTAATCCATAGTCCTATTTAATCTATTGTGAAACAAAATCTAAACGACATAATAAAAAGTCAACCGCACCTCGGATTCCCAGACAGTCTCCCACACTGGTACTAGCGAGGCGTTAAGCTGTGTAACTTCTGCGTTCTGACGAGAGCAGGCACATTCAGCTGAGAATGGCCATTGACATTAAATGCTTTAATCCATAGCCCTGTTTAATCGATTGTGAAACAAAATCTAAACGACATAATGAAAAGTCAACCGCACCACGGATTCCCAGACAGTCTCCCACACTGGTACTAGCGAGGCCTTAAGCTGTGTAACTTCTGCGATCTGACGAGAGCAGGGACATTCAGCTTAGAATGGCCATTGACTTTAAATGCTTTAATCCATAGCCCTGTTTAATCGATTGTGAAACAAAATCTAAACGACATAATAAAAAGTCAACCGCACCACGGATTCCCAGACAGTCTCCCACACTGGTACTAGCGAGGCCTTAAGCTGTGTAACTTCTGCGATCTGACGAGAGCAGGCACATTCAGCTTAGAATGGCCATTGACATTAAATGCTTTAATCCATAGTCCTATTTAATCTATTGTGAAACAAAATCTAAACAACATAATAAAAAGTCAACCGCACCACGGATTCCCAGACAGTCTCCCACACTGGTACTAGCGAGGCGTTAAGCTGTGTAACTTCTGCGATCCAACGAGAGCAGGCACATTCAGCTTAGAATGGCCATTGACATTAAATGCTTTAATCCATAGTCCTTTTTAATTGATTGTGAAACAAAATCTAAACGACATAATAAAAAGTCAACCGCACCACGGATTCCCAGACAGTCTCCCACACTGGTACTAGCGAGGCCTTAAGCTGTGGAACTTCTGCGATCTGACGAGAGCAGGCACATTCAGCTTAGAATGGCCAGTGACATTAAATGATTTAATCCATAGTCCTTTTTAATTGATTGTGAAACAAAATCTAAACGACATAATAAAAAGTCAACCGCACCACGGATTCCCAGACAGTCTCCCACACTGGTACTAGCGAGGCCTTAAGCTGTGTAACTTCTGCGATCTGACGAGAGCAGGCACATTCAGCTTAGAATGGCCATTGACATTAAATGCTTTAATCCATAGTCCTTTTTAATCGATTGTGAAACAAAATCTAAACGACATAATAAAAAATCAACCGCACCACGGATTCCCAGACAGTCTCCCACACTGGTACTAGGGAGGCCTTAAGCTGTGTAACTTCTGCGATCTAAAAAGAGCAGGGACATTCAGCTTAGAATGGCCATTGACATTAAATGCTTTAATCCATAGTCCTTTTTAATCGATTGTGAAACAAAATCTAAACGACATAATAAAAAGTCAACCGCACCACGGATTCCCAGACAGTCTCCCACACTGGTACTAGGGAGGCCTTAAGCTGTGTAACTTCTGCGTTCTGACGAGAGCAGGCACATTCAGCTTAGAATGGCCATTGACGTTAAATGCTTTAATCCATAGTCCTATTTAATCTATTGTGAAACAAAATCTAAACGACATAATAAAAAGGCAACCGCACCACGGATTCCCAGACAGTCTCCCACACTGGTACTAGCGAGGCCTAAAGCTGTGTAACTTCTGTTATCTGACGAGAGCAGGGACATTCAGCTTAGAATGGCCATTGACATTAAATGCTTTAATCCATAGTCCTTTTTAATCGATTGTGAAACAAAATCTAAACGACATAATAAAAATTCAACCGCACCACGGATTCCCAGACAGTCTCCCACACTGGTACTAGCGAGGCCTTAAGCTGTGTAACTTCTGCGTTCTGACGAGAGCAGGCACATTCAGCTTAGAATGGCCATTGACGTTAAATGCTTTAATCCATAGTCCTATTTAATCTATTGTGAAACAAAATCTAAACGACATAATAAAAAGTCAACCGCACCACGGATTCCCAGACAGTCTCCCACACTGGTACTAGCGAGGCCTTAAGATGTGTAACTTCTGCTATCTGACGAGAGCAGGGACATTCAGCTTAGAATGGCCATTGACATTAAATGCTTTAATCCATAGTCCTTTTTAATCGATTGTGAAACAAAATCTAAACGACATAATAAAAAGTCAACCACACCACGGATTCCCAGACAGTCTCCCACACTGGTACTAGCGAGGCCTTAACCTGTGTAACTTCTGCGATCTGACAAGAGCAGGCACATTCAGCTTAGAATGGCCATTGACATTAAATGCTTTAATCCATAGTCCTTTTTAATCGATTGTGAAACAAAATCTAAACGACATAATAAAAAGACATCCGCACCACGGATTCCCAGACAGTCTCCCACACTGGTACTAGCGAGGCCTTAAGCTGTGTAACTTCTGCGATCTGACGAGAGCAGGCACGTTCAGCTTAGAATGGCCATTGACATTAAATGCTTTAATCCATAGTCCTTTTTAATCGATTGTGAAACAAAATCTAAACGACATAATAAAAATTCAACCGCACCACGGATTCCCAGACAGTCTCCCACACTGGTACTAGCGAGGCCTTAAGCTGTGTAACTTCTGCGATCTGACGAGAGCAGGCACATTCAGCTTAGAATGGCCATTGAAATTAAATGCTTTAATCCATAGTCCTTTTTAATCGATTGTGAAACAAAATCTAAAACGACATAATAAAAATTCAACCGCACCACGGATTCCCAGACAGTCTCCGACACTGGTACTAGCGAGGCCTTAAGTTGTGTAACTTCTGCGATCTGACGAGAGCAGGCACATTCAGCTTAGAATGGCCATTGACATTAAAAGCCTTAATCCATAGTCCTATTTAATCTATTGTGAAATAAAATCTAAACAACATAATAAAAAGCCAAACACACCACGGATTCCCAGACAGTCTCCCACACTGGTACTAGCGAGGCCTTAAGCTGTGTAACTTCTGCGATCTGACGAGAGAAGGGACATTCAGCTTAGAATGGCCATTGACATTTAATGCTTTAATCCATAGTCCTTTTTAATCGATTGTGAAACAAAATCTAAACGACATAATAATAATTCAACCGCACCACGGATTCCCAGACAGTCTCCCACACTGGTACTAGCGAGGCCTTAAGCTGTGTAACTTCTGCTATCTGACGAGAGCAGGCACATTCAGCTTAGAATGGCCATTGACGTTAAATGCTTTAATCCATAGTCCTAATTAATCTATTGTGAAACAAAATCTAAACGACATAATAAAAATTCAACCACACCACGGATTCCCAGACAGTCTCCCACATTGGTACTAGCGAGGCCTTAAGCTGTGTAACTTCTGCGTTCTGACGAGAGCAGGCACATTCAGCTTAGAATGGCCATTGACGTTAAATGCTTTAATCCATAGTCCTATTTAATCTATTGTGAAACAAAATCTAAACGACATAATAAAAAGTCAACCGCACCACAGTTTCCCAGACAGTCTCCCACACTGGTACTAGTGAGGCCTTAAGCTGTGTAACTTCTGCGATCTGACGAGAGCAGGCACATTCAGCTTTGAATGGCCATTGACATTAAATGCTTTAATCCATAGTCCTTTTTAATCGATTGTGAAACAAAATCTAAACGACATAATAAATAGTCAACCGCACCACGGATTCCCAGACAGTCTCCCACACTGGTACTAGCGAGGACTTAAGCTGTGTAACTTCTGCGATCTGACGAGAGCCGTCACATTCAGCTTAGAATGGCCATTGACATTAAATGCTTTAATCCATAGTCCTTTTTAATCTATTGTGAAACAAAATCTAAACGACATAATAAAAAGTCAACCGCACCACGGATTCCCAGACAGTCTCCCACACTGGTACTAGCGAGGCCTTAAGCTGTGTAACTTCTGCTATCTGACGAGAGCAGGGACATACAGCTTAGAATGGCCATTGACATTAAATGCTTTAATCCATAGTCCTTTTTAATCGATTGTGAAACAAAATCTAAACGACATAATAAAAATTCAACCACACCACGGATTCAAAGACAGTCTCCCACACTGGTACTAGCGAGGCCTTAAGCTGTGTAACTTCTGCGATCTGACGAGAGCAGGCACATTCAGCTTAGAATGGCCATTGACGTTAAATGCTTTAATCCATAGTCCTAATTAATCTATTGTGAAACAAAATCTAAACGACATAATAAAAAGTCAACCGCACCACGGATTCCCAGACAGTCTCCCACACTGGTACTAGCGAGGCGTTAAGCAGTGTAACTTCTGCGATCTAACGAGAGCAGGCACATTCAGCTTAGAATGGCCATTGACATTAAATGCTTTAATCCATAGTCCTTTTTAATCGATTGTGAAACAAAATCTAAACGATATAATAAAAATTCAACCGCACCACGGATTCCCAGACAGGCTCCCACACTGGTACTAGCGAGGCCTTAAGCTGTGTAACTTCTGCGATCTGACGAGAGCTGGCACATTCAGCTTAGAATGGCCATTGACGTTAAATGCTTTAATCCATAGTCCTAATTAATCTATTGTGAAACAAAATCTAAACGACATAATAAAAATTCAACCACACCACGGATTCCCAGACAGTCTCCCACATTGGTACTAGCGAGGCCTTAAGCTGTGTAACTTCTGCGTTCTGACGAGAGCAGGCACATTCAGCTTAGAATGGCCATTGACGTTAAATGCTTTAATCAATAGTCCTATTTAATCTATTGTGAAACAAAATCTAAACGACATAATAAAAAGTCAACCGCACCACAGTTTCCCAGACAGTCTCCCACACTGGTACTAGCGAGTACTTAAGCTGTGTAACTTCTGCGATCTGACGAGAGCAGTCACATTCAGCTTAGAACGGCCATTGACGTTAAATGCTTTAATCCATAGTCCTATTTAATCTATTGTGAAACAAAATCTAAACAACATAATAAAAAGCCAACCGCACCACGGATTCCCAGACAGTCTCCCACACTGGTACTAGCGAGGCCTTAAGCTGTGTAACTTCTGCGAACTGACGAGAGCAGGGACATTCAGCTTAGAATGGCCATTGACATTAAATGCTTTAATCCATAGTCCTTTTTAATCGATTGTGAAACAAAATCTAAACGACATAATAAAAATTCAACCGTACCACGGATTCCCAGACAGTCTCCCACACTGGTACTAGCGAGACCTTAATCTGTGTAATTTCTGCGTTCTGACGAGAGCAGGCACATTCAGCTTAGAATGGCCATTGACGTTAAATGCTTTAATCCATAGTCCTATTTAATCTATTGTGAAACAAAATCTAAACGACATAATAAAAAGTCAACCGCACCACGGATTCCCAGACAGTCTCCCACACTGGTACTAGCGAGGCCTTAAGCTGTGTAACTTCTGCTATCTGACGAGAGCAGGGACATACAGCTTAGAATGGCCATTGACATTAAATGCTTTAATCCATAGTCCTTTTTAATCGATTGTGAAACAAAATCTAAACGACATAATAAAAATTCCACCACACCACGGATTCAAAGACAGTCTCCCACACTGGTACTAGCGAGGCCTTAAGCTGTGTAACTTCTGCGATCTGACGAGAGCAGGCACATTCAGCTTAGAATGGCCATTGACGTTAAAAGCCTTAATCCATAGTCCTATTTAATCTATTGTGAAACAAAATCTAAACAACATAATAAAAAGCCAACCGCACCACGGATTCCCAGACAGTCTCCCACACTGGTACTAGCGAGGCCTTAAGCTGTGTAACTTCTGCATTCTGATGAGAGCAGGCACATTCAGCTTAGAATGGCCATTGACGTTAAATGCTTTAATCCATAGTCCTATTTAATCTATTGTGAAACAAAATCTAAACGACATAATAAAAAGTCAACCGCACCACGGATTCCCAGACAGTCTTCCACACTAGTACTAGCGAGGCGTTAAGCAGTGTAACTTCTGCGATCTGACGAGAGCAGGCACATTCAGCTTAGAATGGCCATTGACATTAAATGCTTTAATCCATAGTCCTTTTTAATCGATTGTGAAAAAAAATCTAAACGACATAATAAAAAGTCAACCGCACCACGGATTCCCAGACAGTCTCCCACACTGGTACTAGCGAGGCCTTAAGCTGTGTAACTTCTGCGATCTGACGAGAGCAGGCACATTCAGCTTAGAATGGCCATTGACATTAAATGCTTTAATCCATAGTCCTTTTTAATCGATTGTGAAACAAAATCTAAACGACATAATAAAAAGTCAACCGCACCACGGATTCCCAGACAGTCTCCCACACTCGTACTAGCGATGCCTTAAGCTGTGTAACTTCTGCGATCTGACGAGAGCAGGCACATTCAGCTTAGAATGGCCATTGACATTAAATGCTTTAATCCATAGTCCTTTTTAATCGATTGTGAAACAAAATCTAAACGACATAATAAAAAGTCAACCGCACCACGGATTCCCAGACAGTCTCCCACACTGGTACTAGCGAGGCGTTAAGCTGTGTAAGTTCTGCGATCTAACAAGAGCAGGCACATTCAGCTTAGACTGGCCATTGACATTAAATGCTTTAATCCATAGTCCTTTTTAATCGATTGTGAAACAAAATCTAAACAACATAATAAAAAGCCAACCGCACCACGGATTTCCAGACAGTCTCCCACACTGGTACTAGCAAGGCCTTAAGCTGTGTAACTTCTGCGATCTGACGAGAGCAGGCACATTCAGCTTAGAATGGCCACTGACATTAAATGCTTTAATCCATAGTCCTTTTTAATCGATTGTGAAACAAAATCGAAACGACATAATAAAAAGTCAACCGCACCACGGATTCCCAGACAGTCTCCCACACTGGTACTAGCGAGGCCTCAAGCTGTGTAACTTCTGCGATCTGACGAGAGAAGGCACATTCAGCTTAGAATGGCCATTGACATTAAAAGCCTTAATCCATAGTCCTATTTAATCTATTGTGAAACAAAATCTAAACGACATAATAAAAAGCCAACCTCACCACGGATTCCCAGACAGTCTCCCACACTGGTACTAGCGAGGCCTTAAGCTGTGTAACTTCTGCGATCTGACGAGAGCAGGCACATTCAGCTTAGAATGGCCACTGACATTAAATGCTTTAATCCATAGTCCTATTTAATCTATTGTGAAACAAAATCTAAACGACATAATAAAACGTCAACCGCACCACGGATTCCCAGACAGTCTCCCACACTGGTACTAGCGAGGCGTTAAGCCGTGTTACTTCTGCGATCTAACGAGAGCAGGCACATTCAGCTTAGAATTGGCATTGACATTAAATGCTTTAATCCATAGTCCTTTTTAATCGATTGTGAAACAAAATCTAAACAACATAATAAAAAGTCAACCGCACCACGGATTCCCAGACAGTCTCCCACACTGGTACTAGCGAGGCCTTAAGCTGTGTAACTTCTGCGATCTGACGAGAGCAGGCACATTCAGCTTAGAATGGCCATTGACATTAAATGCTTTAATCCATAGTCCTATTTAATCTATTGTGAAACAAAATCTAAACGACATAATAAAAAGTCAACCGCACCACGGATTCCCAGACAGTCTCCCACACTGGTACTAGCGAGGCGTTAAGCCGTGTAACTTCTGCGATTTGACGAGAGCAGGCACATTCAGCTTAGAATGGGCATTGACATTAAATGCTTTAATCCATAGTCCTTTTTAATCGATTGTGAAACAAAATCTAAACGACATAATAAAAAGTCAACCGCACCACGGATTCCCAGACAGTCTCCCACACTGGTACTAGCGAGGTCTTAAGCTGTGTAACTTCTGCGATCTGACGAGAGCAGGCACATTCAGCTTAGAATGGCCATTGACGTTAAAAGCCTTAATCCATAGTCCTATTTAATCTATTGTGAAACAAAATCTAAACGACATAATAAAAAGTCAACCGCACCACGGATTCCCAGAGTGTCTCCCACACTGGTACTAGCGAGGCCTTAAGCTGTGTAACTTCTGCGATTTGACGAGAGCAGGGACATTCAGCTTAGAATGGCCATTGACTTTAAATGCTTTAATCCATAGTCCTTTTTAATCGATTGTGAAACAAAATCTAAACGACATAATAAAAATTCAACCGCACCACGGTTTCCCAGACAGTCTCCCACACTGGTACTAGCGAGGCCTTAAGCTGTGTAACTTCTGCGTTCTGACGAGAGCAGGTACATTCAGCTTAGAATGGCCATTGACGTTAAATGCTTTAATCCATAGTCCTATTTAATCTATTGTGAAACAAAATCTAAACAACATAATAAAAAGTCAACTGCACCACGGATTCCCAGACAGTCTCCCACACTGGTACTAGCGAGGCCTTAAGCTGTGTAACTTCTGCGATCTGACGAGAGCAGGGACATTCAGCTTAGAATGGCCATTGACATTAAATGCTTTAATCCATAGTCCTTTTTAATCGATTGTGAAACAAAATCTAAACGACATAATAAAAAATCAACCGCACCACGGATTCCCAGACAGTCTCCCACACTGGTACTAGCGAGGCCTTAAGCTGTGTAACTTCTGCGATCTGACGAGAGCAGGGACATTCAGCTTAGAATGGGCATTGACATTAAATGCTTTAATCCATAGTCCTTTTTAATCGATTGTGAAACAAAATCTAAACGACATAATAAAAAATCAACCGCACCACGGATTCCCAGACAGTCTCCCACACTGGTACTAGCGAGGCCTTAAGCTGTGTAACTTCTGCGTTCTGACGAGAGCAGGCACATTCAGCTTAGAATGGCCATTGACGTTAAATCCTTTAATCCATAGTCCTATTTAATCTATTGTGAAACAAAATCTAAACGACATAATAAAAAGTCAAGCGCACCACGGATTCCCAGACAGTCTCCCACACTGGTACTAGCGAGGCCTTAAGCTGTGTAACTTCTGTGATCTGACGAGAGCAGGGACATTCAGCTTAGAATGGGCATTGACATTAAATGTTTTAATCCATAGTCCTTTTTAATCGATTGTGAAACAAAATCTAAACGACATAATAAAAAGTCAACCGCACCACGGATTCCCAGACAGTCTCCCACACTGGTACTAGCGAGGCCTTAAGCTGTGTAACTTCTGCGATCTGACGAGAGCAGGCACATTCAGCTTAGAATGGCCATTGACATTAAATGCTTTAATCCATAGTCCTATTTAATCTATTGTGAAACAAAATCTAAACGACATAATAAAAAGTCAACCGCACCACGGATTCCCAGACAGTCTCCCACACTGGTACTAGCGAGGCCTTAAGCTGTGTAACTTCTGCGATCTGACGAGAGCAGGCACATTCAGCTTAGAATGGCCATTGACATTAAATGCTTTAATCCATAGTCCTTTTTAATCGATTGTGAAACAAAATCTAAACGACATAATAAAAAGTCAACCGCACCACGGATTCCCAGACAGTCTCCCACACTGGTACTAGCGAGGCCTTAAGCTGTGTAATTTCTGCGATCTGACGAGAGCAGGTACATTCAGCTTAGAATGGCCATTGACATTAAATGCTTTAATCCATAGTCCTTTTTAATCGTTTGTGAAACAAAATCTAAACGACATAATAAAAAGTCTACCGCACCACGGATTCGCAGACAGTCTCCCACACTGGTACTAGCGAGGCCTTAAGCTGTGTAACTTCTGCGATCTGACGAGAGCAGGCACATTCCGCTTAGAATGGCCATTGACATTAAATGCTTTAATCCATAGTCCTTTTTAATCGATTGTGAAACAAAATCTAAACGACATAATAAAAAGTCAACCGCACCACGGATTCCCAGACAGTCTCCCACACTGGTACTAGCGAGGACTTAAGCTGTGTAACTTCTGCGATCGGACGAGAGCAGGCACATTCAGCTTAGAATGGCCATTGACGTTAAATGCTTTAATCCATAGTCCTATTTAATCTATTGTGAAACAAAATCTAAACGACATAATAAAAAGTCAACCGCACCACGGATTCCCAGACAGTCTCCCACATTGGTACTAGCGAGGCGTTAAGCTGTGTAAGTTCTGCGATCTAACAAGAGCAGGCACATTCAGCTTAGACTGGCCATTGACATTAAATGCTTTAATCCATAGTCCTTTTTAATCGATTGTGAAACAAAATCTAAACGACATAATAAAAAGTCAACTGCACCACGGATTCCCAGACAGTCTCCCACACTGGTACTAGCGAGGCCTTAAGCTGTGTAACTTCTGCGTTCTGACGAAGAAAGGCACATTCAGCTTAGAATGGCCATTGACGTTAAATGCTTTAATCCATAGTCCTATTTAATCTATTGTGAAACAAAATCTAAACTACATAATAAAAAGTCAACCGCACCACGGATTCCCAGACAGTCTCCCACACTGGTACTAGCGAGGCCTTAAGCTGTGTAACTTCTGCGATCTGACGAGAGCAGGGACATTCAGCTTAGAATAGCCATTGACGTTAAATGCTTTAATCCATAGTCCTTTTTAATCGATTGTGAAACAAAATCTAAACGACATAATAAAAATTCAACCGCACCACGGATACCCAGACAGTCTCCCACACTGGTACTAGCGAGGCCTTAAGCTGTGTAACTTCTGCGTTCTGACGAAGAAAGGCACATTCAGCTTAGAATGGCCATTGACGTTAAATGCTTTAATCCATAGTCCTATTTAATCTATTGTGAAACAAAATCTAAACGACATAATAAAAAGGCAACCGCACCACGGATTCCCAGACAGTCTCCCACACTGGTACTAGCGAGGCCTTAAGCTGTGTAACTTCTGCGTTCTGACGAGAGCAGGCACATTCAGCTTAGAATGGCCATTGACGTTAAATGCTTTAATCCATAGTCCTTTTTAATCGATTGTGAAACAAAATCTAAACAACATAATAAAAAATCAACCGCACCACGGATTCCCAGACAGTCTCCCACACTGGTACTAGCGAGGCCTTAAGCTGTGTAACTTCTGCGTTCGGACGAGAGCAGGCACATTCAGCTTAGAATGGCCATTGACGTTAAATCCTTTAATCCATAGTCCTATTTAATCTATTGTGAAACAGAATCTTAACGACATAATAAAAAGTCAAGCGCACCACGGATTCCCAGACAGTCTCCCACACTGGTACTAGCGAGGCCTTAAGCTGTGTAACTTCTGCGATCTGACGAGAGCAGGCACTTTCAGCTTAGAAAGACCATTGACATTAAAAGCCTTAATCCATAGTCCTATTTAATCTATTGTGAAACAAAATCTAAACCACATAATAAAAAGTCAACCGCACCACGGATTCCCAGACAGTCTCCCACACTGGTACTAGCGAGGCCTTAAGCTGTGTAACTTCTGTGATCTGACGAGAGCAGGGACATTCAGCTTTGAAAGGGCATTGACATTAAATGCTTTAATCCATAGTCCTTTTTAATCGATTGTGAAACAAAATCTAAACAACATAATAAAAAATCAACCGCACCACGGATTCCCAGACAGTCTCCCACACTGGTACTAGCGAGGCCTTAAGCTGTGTAACTTCTGCGTTCTGACGAGAGCAGGCACATTCAGCTTAGAATGGCCATTGACGTTAAATCCTTTAATCCATAGTCCTATTTAATCTATTGTGAAACAAAATCTAAACGACATAATAAAAAATCAAACGCACCGCGGATTCCCAGACAGTCTCCCACACTGGTACTAGCGAGGCCTTAAGCTGTGTAACTTCTGCGATCTGACGAGAGCAGGCACATTCAGCTTAGAATGGCCATTGACATTAAATGCTTTAATCCATAGTCCTTTTTAATCGATTGTGAAACAAAATCTAAACGACATAATAAAAAGTCAACCGCACCACGGATTCCCAGACAGTCTCCCACACTGGTACTAGCGAGGCCTTAAGCTGTGTAACTTCTGCGATCTGACGAGAGCAGGCACATTCAGCTTAGAATGGCCATTGACATTAAATGCTTTAATCCATAGTCCTATTTAATCTATTGTGAAACAAAATCTAAACGACATAATAAAAAGTCAACCGCACCACGGATTCCCAGACAGTCTCCCACACTGGTACTAGCGAGGCCTTAAGCTGTGTAACTTCTGCGATCTGATGAGAGCAGGCACATTCCGCTTAGAATGGCCATTGACATTAAATGCTTTAATCCATAGTCCTTTTTAATCGATTGTGAAACAAAATCTAAACGACATAATAAAAAGTCAACCGCACCACGGATTCCCAGACAGTCTCCCACACTGGTACTAGCGAGGCCTTAAGCTGTGTAACTTCTGCGATCTGACGAGAGCAGGCACATTCAGTTTAGAATGGCCATTGACGTTAAATGCTTTAATCCATAGTCCTATTTAATCTATTGTGAAACAAAATCTAAATGACATAATAAAAAGTCAACCGCACCACGGATTCCCAGACAGTCTCCCACACTGGTACTAGCGAGGCCTTAAGCTGTGTAACTTCTGCGATCTGACGAGAGCAGGGACATTCAGCTTAGAATGGCCATTGACATTAAATGCTTTAATCCATAGTCCTTTTTAATCGATTGTGAAACAAAATCTAAACGACATAATAAAAAGTCAACCGCACCACGGATTCCCAGACAGTCTCCCACACTGGTACTAGCGAGGACTTAAGCTGTGTAACTTCTTCGATCTGACGAGAGCAGGCACATTCAGCTTAGAATGGCCATTGACATTAAATGCTTTAATCCATAGTCCTTTTTAATCGATTGTGAAACAAAATCTAAACGACATAATAAAAAGTCAACCGCACCACGGATTCCCAGACAGTCTCCCACACTGGTACTAGCGAGGCCTTAAGCTGTGTAACTTCTGCGATCTGACGAGAGCAGGCACATTCAGCTTAGAATGGCCATTGACATTAAATGCTTTAATCCATAGTCCTTTTTAATCGATTGTGAAACAAAATCTAAACAACATAATAAAAATTCAACCGCACCACGGATTCCCAGACAGTCTCCCACACTGGTACTAGCGAGGCCTTAAGCTGTGTAACTTCTGCGATCTGACGAGAGCAGGCACATTCAGCTTAGAATGGCCATTGACATTAAACGCTTTAATCCATAGTCCTTTTTAATCGATTGTGAAACAAAATCTAAACGACATAATAAAAAGTCAACCGCACCACGGATTCCCAGACAGTCTCCCACACTGGTACTAGCGAGGCCTTAAGCTGTGTAACTTCTGCGATCTGACGAGAGAAGGGACATTCAGCTTAGAATAGCCATTGACATTAAATGCTTTAATCCATAGTCCTTTTTAATCGATTGTGAAACAAAATCTAAACGACATAATAAAAATTCAACCGCACCACGGATACCCAGACAGTCTCCCACACTGGTACTAGCGAGGCCTTAAGCTGTGTAACTTCTGCGATCTGACGAGAGCAGGCACATTCAGCTTAGAATGGCCATTGACGTTAAATGCTTTAATCCATAGTCGTTTTTAATCGATTGTGAAACAAAATCTAAATGACATAATAAAAAGTCAACCGCACCACGGATACCCAGACAGTCTCCCACACTGGTACTAGCGAGGCCTTAAGCTGTGTAACTTCTGCGATCTGACGAGAGCAGGCACATTCAGCTTAGAATGGCCATTGACGTTAAATGCTTTAATCCATAGTCGTTTTTAATCGATTGTGAAACAAAATCTAAATGACATAATAAAAAGTCAACCGCACCACGGATTCCCAGACAGTCTCCCACACTGGTACTAGCGAGGCCTTAAGCTGTGTAACTTCTGCGATCTGACGAGAGCAGGGACATTCAGCTTAGAATGGCCATTGACATTAAATGCTTTAATCCATAGTCCTTTTTAATCGATTGTGAAACAAAATCTAAACGACATAATAAAAAGTCAACCGCACCACGGATTCCCAGACAGTCTCCCACACTGGTACTAGCGAGGACTTAAGCTGTGTAACTTCTGCGATCTGACGAGAGCAGGCACATTCAGCTTAGAATGGCCATTGACGTTAAATGCTTTAATCCATAGTCCTATTTAATCTATTGTGAAACAAAATCTAAACGACATAATAAAAAGTCAACCGCACCACGGATTCCCAGACAGTCTCCCACATTGGTACTAGCGAGGGGTTAAGCTGTGTAAGTTCTGCGATCTAACAAGAGCAGGCACATTCAGCTTAGACTGGCCATTGACATTAAATGCTTTAATCCATAGTCCTTTTTAATCGATTGTGAAACAAAATCTAAACGACATAAAAAAAAGTCAACTGCACCACGGATTCCCAGACAGCCTCCCACACTGGTACTAGCGAGGCCTTAAGCTGTGTAACTTCTGCGATCTGACGAGAGCAGGCACATTCAGCTTAGAATGGCCATTGACATTAAATGCTTTAATCCATAGTCCTTTTTAATCGATTGTGAAACAAAATCTAAACAACATAATAAAAATTCAACCGCACCACGGATTCCCAGACAGTCTCCCACACTGGTACTAGCGAGGCCTTAAGCTGTGTAACTTCTGCGATCTGACGAGAGCAGGCACATTCAGCTTAGAATGGCCATTGACATTAAATGCTTTAATCCATAGTCCTTTTTAATCGATTGTGAAACAAAATCTAAACGACATAATAAAAAGTCAACCGCACCACGGATTCCCAGACAGTCTCCCACACTGGTACTAGCGAGGCCTTAAGCTGTGTAACTTCTGCGATCTGACGAGAGCAGGGACATTCAGCTTAAAATAGCCATTGACATTAAATGCTTTAATCCATAGTCCTTTTTAATCGATTGTGAAACAAAATCTAAACGACATAATAAAAATTCAACCGCACCACGGATACCCAGACAGTCTCCCACACTGGTACTAGCGAGGCCTTAAGCTGTGTAACTTCTGCGATCTGACGAGAGCAGGGACATTCAGCTTAAAATAGCCATTGACATTAAATGCTTTAATCCATAGTCCTTTTTAATCGATTGTGAAACAAAATCTAAACAACATAATAAAAAAGCAACCGCACCACGGATTCCCAGACAGTCTCCCACACTGGTACTAGCGAGGCCTTAAGCTGTGTAACTTCTGCGTTCGGACGAGAGCAGGCACATTCAGCTTAGAATGGCCATTGACGTTAAATCCTTTAATCCATAGTCCTATTTAATCTATTGTGAAACAAAATCTTAACGACATAATAAAAAGTCAAGCGCACCACGGATTCCCAGACAGTCTCCCACACTGGTACTAGCGAGGCCTTAAGCTGTGTAACTTCTGCGATCTGACGAGAGCAGGCACTTTCAGCTTAGAAAGACCATTGACATTAAAAGCCTTAATCCATAGTCCTATTTAATCTATTGTGAAACAAAATCTAAACAACATAATAAAAAGTCAACCGCACCACGGATTCCCAGACAGTCTCCCACACTGGTACTAGCGAGGCCTTAAGCTGTGTAACTTCTGTGATTTGACGAGAGCAGGGACATTCAGCTTAGAATGGGCATTGACATTAAATGCTTTAATCCATAGTCCTTTTTAATCGATTGTGAAACAAAATCTAAACGACATAATAAAAAATCAACCGCACCACGGATTCCCAGACAGTCTCCCACACTGGTACTAGCGAGGCCTTAAGCTGTGTAACTTCTGCGTTCTGACGAGAGCAGGCACATTCAGCTTAGAATGGCCATTGACGTTAAATCCTTTAATCCATAGTCCTATTTAATCTATTGTGAAACAAAATCTAAACGACATAATAAAAAGTCAAGCGCACCACGGATTCCCAGACAGTCTCCCACACTGGTACTAGCGAGGCCTTAAGCTGTGTAACTTCTGCGATCTGACGAGAGCAGGCACATTCAGCTTAGAATGGCCATTGACATTAAATGCTTTAATCCATAGTCCTTTTTAATCGATTGTGAAACAAAATCTAAACGACATAATAAAAAGTCAACCGCACCACGGATTCCCAGACAGTCTCCCACACTGGTACTAGCGAGGCCTTAAGCTGTGTAACTTCTGCGATCTGACGAGAGCAGGCACATTCAGCTTAGAATGGCCATTGACATTAAATGCTTTAATCCATAGTCCTATTTAATCTATTGTGAAACAAAATCTAAACGACATAATAAAAAGTCAACCGCACCACGGATTCCCAGACAGTCTCCCACACTGGTACTAGCGAGGCCTTAAGCTGTGTAACTTCTGCGATCTGACGAGAGCAGGCACATTCAGCTTAGAATGGCCATTGACATTAAATGCTTTAATCCATAGTCCTTTTTAATCGATTGTGAAACACAATCTAAACGACATAATAAAAAGTCAACCGCACCACGGATTCCCAGACAGTCTCCCACACTGGTACTAGCGAGGCCTTAAGCTGTGTAATTTCTGCGATCTGACGAGAGCAGGCACATTCAGCTTAGAATGGCCATTGACATTAAATGCTTTAATCCATAGTCCTTTTTAATCGATTGTGAAACAAAATCTAAACGACATAATAAAAAGTCTACCGCACCACGGATTCGCAGACAGTCTCCCACACTTGTACTAGCGAGGCCTTAAGCTGTGTAACTTCTGCGATCTGATGAGAGCAGGCACATTCCGCTTAGAATGGCCATTGACATTAAATGCTTTAATCCATAGTCCTTTTTAATCGATTGTGAAACAAAATCTAAACGACATAATAAAAAGTCAACTGCACCACGGATTCCCAGACAGTCTCCCACACTGGTACTAGCGAGGCCTTAAGCTGTGTAACTTCTGCGATTTGACGAGAGCAGGCACATTCAGTTTAGAATGGCCATTGACGTTAAATGCTTTAATCCATAGTCCTATTTAATCTATTGTGAAACAAAATCTAAATGACATAATAAAAAGTCAACCGCACCACGGATTCCCAGACAGTCTCCCACACTGGTACTAGCGAGGCCTTAAGCTGTGTAACTTCTGCGATCTGACAAGAGCAGGGACATTCAGCTTAGAATGGCCATTGACATTAAATGCTTTAATCCATAGTCCTTTTTAATCGATTGTGAAACAAAATCTAAACGACATAATAAAAAGTCAACCGCACCACGGATTCCCAGACAGTCTCCCACACTGGTACTAGTTAGGACTTAAGCTGTGTAACTTCTGCGATCTGACGAGAGCAGGCACATTCAGCTTAGAATGGCCATTGACATTAAATGCTTTAATCCATAGTCCTTTTTAATCGATTGTGAAACAAAATCTAAACGACATAATAAAAAGTCAACCGCACCACGGATTCCCAGACAGTCTCCCACACTGGTACTAGCGAGGCCTTAAGCTGTGTAACTTCTGCGATCTGACGAGAGCAGGCACATTCAGCTTAGAATGGCCATTGACGTTAAATGCTTTAATCCATAGTCCTTTTTAATCGATTGTGAAACAAAATCTAAACAACATAATAAAAATTCAACCGCACCACGGATTCCCAGACAGTCTCCCACACTGGTACTAGCGAGGCCTTAAGCTGTGTAACTTCTGCGATCTGACGAGAGCAGGCACATTCAGCTTAGAATGGCCATTGACATTAAATGCTTTAATCCATAGTCCTTTTTAATCGATTGTGAAACAAAATCTAAACGACATAATAAAAAGTCAACCGCACCACGGATTCCCAGACAGTCTCCCACACTGGTACTAGCGAAGCCTTAAGCTGTGTAACTTCTGCGATCTGACGAGAGCAGTGACATTCAGCTTAGAATAGCCATTGACATTAAATGCTTTAATCCATAGTCCTTTTTAATCGATTGTGAAACAAAATCTAAACGACATAATAAAAATTCAACCGCACCACGGATACCCAGACAGTCTCCCACACTGGTACTAGCGAGGCCTTAAGCTGTGTAACTTCTGCGATCTGACGAGAGCAGGCACATTCAGCTTAGAATGGCCATTGACGTTAAATGCTTTAATCCATAGTCGTTTTTAATCGATTGTGAAACAAAATCTAAATGACATAATAAAAAGTCAACCGCACCACGGATTCCCAGACAGTCTCCCACACTGGTACTAGCGAGGCCTTAAGCTGTGTAACTTCTGCGATCTGACGAGAGCAGGCACATTCAGCTTAGAATGGCCATTGACATTAAATGCTTTAATCCATAGTCCTTTTTAATCGATTGTGAAACAAAATCTAAACGACATAATAAAAAGTCAACCGCACCACGGATTCCCAGACAGTCTCCCACACTGGTACTAGCGAAGCCTTAAGCTGTGTAACTTCTGCGATCTGACGAGAGCAGTGACATTCAGCTTAGAATAGCCATTGACATTAAATGCTTTAATCCATAGTCCTTTTTAATCGATTGTGAAACAAAATCTAAACGACATAATAAAAATTCAACCGCACCACGGATACCCAGACAGTCTCCCACACTGGTACTAGCGAGGCCTTAAGCTGTGTAACTTCTGCGATCTGACGAGAGCAGGCACATTCAGCTTAGAATGGCCATTGACGTTAAATGCTTTAATCCATAGTCGTTTTTAATCGATTGTGAAACAAAATCTAAATGACATAATAAAAAGTCAACCGCACCACGGATTCCCAGACAGTCTCCCACACTGGTACTAGCGAGGCCTTAAGCTGTGTAACTTCTGCGATCTGACGAGAGCAGGGACATTCAGCTTAGAATGGCCATTGACATTAAATGCTTTAATCCATAGTCCTTTTTAATCGATTGTGAAACAAAATCTAAACGACATAATAAAAAGTCAACCGCACCACGGATTCCCAGACAGTCTC
The DNA here is from genome assembly GCF_050947455.1 of Rhinoderma darwinii. Classification (NCBI taxonomy): domain Eukaryota; kingdom Metazoa; phylum Chordata; class Amphibia; order Anura; family Rhinodermatidae; genus Rhinoderma; species Rhinoderma darwinii. The sequence continues at coordinate 146,355 of NW_027464014.1, read as the reverse complement.
CCACACTGGTACTAGCGAGGACTTAAGCTGTGTAACTTCTGCGATCTGACGAGAGCAGGCACATTCAGCTTAGAATGGCCATTGACGTTAAATGCTTTAATCCATAGTCCTATTTAATCTATTGTGAAACAAAATCTAAACGACATAATAAAACGTCAACCGCACCACGGATTCCCAGACAGTCTCCCACACTGGTACTAGCGAGGCGTTAAGCCGTGTTACTTCTGCGATCTAACGAGAGCAGGCACATTCAGCTTAGAATTGGCATTGACATTAAATGCTTTAATCCATAGTCCTTTTTAATCGATTGTGAAACAAAATCTAAACAACATAATAAAAAGTCAACCGCACCACGGATTCCCAGACAGTCTCCCACACTGGTACTAGCGAGGCCTTAAGCTGTGTAACTTCTGCGATCTGACGAGAGCAGGCACATTCAGCTTAGAATGGCCATTGACATTAAATGCTTTAATCCATAGTCCTATTTAATCTATTGTGAAACAAAATCTAAACGACATAATAAAAAGTCAACCGCACCACGGATTCCCAGACAGTCTCCCACACTGGTACTAGCGAGGCGTTAAGCCGTGTAACTTCTGCGATTTGACGAGAGCAGGCACATTCAGCTTAGAATGGGCATTGACATTAAATGCTTTAATCCATAGTCCTTTTTAATCGATTGTGAAACAAAATCTAAACGACATAATAAAAAGTCAACCGCACCACGGATTCCCAGACAGTCTCCCACACTGGTACTAGCGAGGTCTTAAGCTGTGTAACTTCTGCGATCTGACGAGAGCAGGCACATTCAGCTTAGAATGGCCATTGACGTTAAAAGCCTTAATCCATAGTCCTATTTAATCTATTGTGAAACAAAATCTAAACGACATAATAAAAAGTCAACCGCACCACGGATTCCCAGAGTGTCTCCCACACTGGTACTAGCGAGGCCTTAAGCTGTGTAACTTCTGCGATTTGACGAGAGCAGGGACATTCAGCTTAGAATGGCCATTGACTTTAAATGCTTTAATCCATAGTCCTTTTTAATCGATTGTGAAACAAAATCTAAACGACATAATAAAAATTCAACCGCACCACGGTTTCCCAGACAGTCTCCCACACTGGTACTAGCGAGGCCTTAAGCTGTGTAACTTCTGCGTTCTGACGAGAGCAGGTACATTCAGCTTAGAATGGCCATTGACGTTAAATGCTTTAATCCATAGTCCTATTTAATCTATTGTGAAACAAAATCTAAACAACATAATAAAAAGTCAACTGCACCACGGATTCCCAGACAGTCTCCCACACTGGTACTAGCGAGGCCTTAAGCTGTGTAACTTCTGCGATCTGACGAGAGCAGGGACATTCAGCTTAGAATGGCCATTGACATTAAATGCTTTAATCCATAGTCCTTTTTAATCGATTGTGAAACAAAATCTAAACGACATAATAAAAAATCAACCGCACCACGGATTCCCAGACAGTCTCCCACACTGGTACTAGCGAGGCCTTAAGCTGTGTAACTTCTGCGATCTGACGAGAGCAGGGACATTCAGCTTAGAATGGGCATTGACATTAAATGCTTTAATCCATAGTCCTTTTTAATCGATTGTGAAACAAAATCTAAACGACATAATAAAAAATCAACCGCACCACGGATTCCCAGACAGTCTCCCACACTGGTACTAGCGAGGCCTTAAGCTGTGTAACTTCTGCGTTCTGACGAGAGCAGGCACATTCAGCTTAGAATGGCCATTGACGTTAAATCCTTTAATCCATAGTCCTATTTAATCTATTGTGAAACAAAATCTAAACGACATAATAAAAAGTCAAGCGCACCACGGATTCCCAGACAGTCTCCCACACTGGTACTAGCGAGGCCTTAAGCTGTGTAACTTCTGTGATCTGACGAGAGCAGGGACATTCAGCTTAGAATGGGCATTGACATTAAATGTTTTAATCCATAGTCCTTTTTAATCGATTGTGAAACAAAATCTAAACGACATAATAAAAAGTCAACCGCACCACGGATTCCCAGACAGTCTCCCACACTGGTACTAGCGAGGCCTTAAGCTGTGTAACTTCTGCGATCTGACGAGAGCAGGCACATTCAGCTTAGAATGGCCATTGACATTAAATGCTTTAATCCATAGTCCTATTTAATCTATTGTGAAACAAAATCTAAACGACATAATAAAAAGTCAACCGCACCACGGATTCCCAGACAGTCTCCCACACTGGTACTAGCGAGGCCTTAAGCTGTGTAACTTCTGCGATCTGACGAGAGCAGGCACATTCAGCTTAGAATGGCCATTGACATTAAATGCTTTAATCCATAGTCCTTTTTAATCGATTGTGAAACAAAATCTAAACGACATAATAAAAAGTCAACCGCACCACGGATTCCCAGACAGTCTCCCACACTGGTACTAGCGAGGCCTTAAGCTGTGTAATTTCTGCGATCTGACGAGAGCAGGTACATTCAGCTTAGAATGGCCATTGACATTAAATGCTTTAATCCATAGTCCTTTTTAATCGTTTGTGAAACAAAATCTAAACGACATAATAAAAAGTCTACCGCACCACGGATTCGCAGACAGTCTCCCACACTGGTACTAGCGAGGCCTTAAGCTGTGTAACTTCTGCGATCTGACGAGAGCAGGCACATTCCGCTTAGAATGGCCATTGACATTAAATGCTTTAATCCATAGTCCTTTTTAATCGATTGTGAAACAAAATCTAAACGACATAATAAAAAGTCAACCGCACCACGGATTCCCAGACAGTCTCCCACACTGGTACTAGCGAGGACTTAAGCTGTGTAACTTCTGCGATCGGACGAGAGCAGGCACATTCAGCTTAGAATGGCCATTGACGTTAAATGCTTTAATCCATAGTCCTATTTAATCTATTGTGAAACAAAATCTAAACGACATAATAAAAAGTCAACCGCACCACGGATTCCCAGACAGTCTCCCACATTGGTACTAGCGAGGCGTTAAGCTGTGTAAGTTCTGCGATCTAACAAGAGCAGGCACATTCAGCTTAGACTGGCCATTGACATTAAATGCTTTAATCCATAGTCCTTTTTAATCGATTGTGAAACAAAATCTAAACGACATAATAAAAAGTCAACTGCACCACGGATTCCCAGACAGTCTCCCACACTGGTACTAGCGAGGCCTTAAGCTGTGTAACTTCTGCGTTCTGACGAAGAAAGGCACATTCAGCTTAGAATGGCCATTGACGTTAAATGCTTTAATCCATAGTCCTATTTAATCTATTGTGAAACAAAATCTAAACTACATAATAAAAAGTCAACCGCACCACGGATTCCCAGACAGTCTCCCACACTGGTACTAGCGAGGCCTTAAGCTGTGTAACTTCTGCGATCTGACGAGAGCAGGGACATTCAGCTTAGAATAGCCATTGACGTTAAATGCTTTAATCCATAGTCCTTTTTAATCGATTGTGAAACAAAATCTAAACGACATAATAAAAATTCAACCGCACCACGGATACCCAGACAGTCTCCCACACTGGTACTAGCGAGGCCTTAAGCTGTGTAACTTCTGCGTTCTGACGAAGAAAGGCACATTCAGCTTAGAATGGCCATTGACGTTAAATGCTTTAATCCATAGTCCTATTTAATCTATTGTGAAACAAAATCTAAACGACATAATAAAAAGGCAACCGCACCACGGATTCCCAGACAGTCTCCCACACTGGTACTAGCGAGGCCTTAAGCTGTGTAACTTCTGCGTTCTGACGAGAGCAGGCACATTCAGCTTAGAATGGCCATTGACGTTAAATGCTTTAATCCATAGTCCTTTTTAATCGATTGTGAAACAAAATCTAAACAACATAATAAAAAATCAACCGCACCACGGATTCCCAGACAGTCTCCCACACTGGTACTAGCGAGGCCTTAAGCTGTGTAACTTCTGCGTTCGGACGAGAGCAGGCACATTCAGCTTAGAATGGCCATTGACGTTAAATCCTTTAATCCATAGTCCTATTTAATCTATTGTGAAACAGAATCTTAACGACATAATAAAAAGTCAAGCGCACCACGGATTCCCAGACAGTCTCCCACACTGGTACTAGCGAGGCCTTAAGCTGTGTAACTTCTGCGATCTGACGAGAGCAGGCACTTTCAGCTTAGAAAGACCATTGACATTAAAAGCCTTAATCCATAGTCCTATTTAATCTATTGTGAAACAAAATCTAAACCACATAATAAAAAGTCAACCGCACCACGGATTCCCAGACAGTCTCCCACACTGGTACTAGCGAGGCCTTAAGCTGTGTAACTTCTGTGATCTGACGAGAGCAGGGACATTCAGCTTTGAAAGGGCATTGACATTAAATGCTTTAATCCATAGTCCTTTTTAATCGATTGTGAAACAAAATCTAAACAACATAATAAAAAATCAACCGCACCACGGATTCCCAGACAGTCTCCCACACTGGTACTAGCGAGGCCTTAAGCTGTGTAACTTCTGCGTTCTGACGAGAGCAGGCACATTCAGCTTAGAATGGCCATTGACGTTAAATCCTTTAATCCATAGTCCTATTTAATCTATTGTGAAACAAAATCTAAACGACATAATAAAAAATCAAACGCACCGCGGATTCCCAGACAGTCTCCCACACTGGTACTAGCGAGGCCTTAAGCTGTGTAACTTCTGCGATCTGACGAGAGCAGGCACATTCAGCTTAGAATGGCCATTGACATTAAATGCTTTAATCCATAGTCCTTTTTAATCGATTGTGAAACAAAATCTAAACGACATAATAAAAAGTCAACCGCACCACGGATTCCCAGACAGTCTCCCACACTGGTACTAGCGAGGCCTTAAGCTGTGTAACTTCTGCGATCTGACGAGAGCAGGCACATTCAGCTTAGAATGGCCATTGACATTAAATGCTTTAATCCATAGTCCTATTTAATCTATTGTGAAACAAAATCTAAACGACATAATAAAAAGTCAACCGCACCACGGATTCCCAGACAGTCTCCCACACTGGTACTAGCGAGGCCTTAAGCTGTGTAACTTCTGCGATCTGATGAGAGCAGGCACATTCCGCTTAGAATGGCCATTGACATTAAATGCTTTAATCCATAGTCCTTTTTAATCGATTGTGAAACAAAATCTAAACGACATAATAAAAAGTCAACCGCACCACGGATTCCCAGACAGTCTCCCACACTGGTACTAGCGAGGCCTTAAGCTGTGTAACTTCTGCGATCTGACGAGAGCAGGCACATTCAGTTTAGAATGGCCATTGACGTTAAATGCTTTAATCCATAGTCCTATTTAATCTATTGTGAAACAAAATCTAAATGACATAATAAAAAGTCAACCGCACCACGGATTCCCAGACAGTCTCCCACACTGGTACTAGCGAGGCCTTAAGCTGTGTAACTTCTGCGATCTGACGAGAGCAGGGACATTCAGCTTAGAATGGCCATTGACATTAAATGCTTTAATCCATAGTCCTTTTTAATCGATTGTGAAACAAAATCTAAACGACATAATAAAAAGTCAACCGCACCACGGATTCCCAGACAGTCTCCCACACTGGTACTAGCGAGGACTTAAGCTGTGTAACTTCTTCGATCTGACGAGAGCAGGCACATTCAGCTTAGAATGGCCATTGACATTAAATGCTTTAATCCATAGTCCTTTTTAATCGATTGTGAAACAAAATCTAAACGACATAATAAAAAGTCAACCGCACCACGGATTCCCAGACAGTCTCCCACACTGGTACTAGCGAGGCCTTAAGCTGTGTAACTTCTGCGATCTGACGAGAGCAGGCACATTCAGCTTAGAATGGCCATTGACATTAAATGCTTTAATCCATAGTCCTTTTTAATCGATTGTGAAACAAAATCTAAACAACATAATAAAAATTCAACCGCACCACGGATTCCCAGACAGTCTCCCACACTGGTACTAGCGAGGCCTTAAGCTGTGTAACTTCTGCGATCTGACGAGAGCAGGCACATTCAGCTTAGAATGGCCATTGACATTAAACGCTTTAATCCATAGTCCTTTTTAATCGATTGTGAAACAAAATCTAAACGACATAATAAAAAGTCAACCGCACCACGGATTCCCAGACAGTCTCCCACACTGGTACTAGCGAGGCCTTAAGCTGTGTAACTTCTGCGATCTGACGAGAGAAGGGACATTCAGCTTAGAATAGCCATTGACATTAAATGCTTTAATCCATAGTCCTTTTTAATCGATTGTGAAACAAAATCTAAACGACATAATAAAAATTCAACCGCACCACGGATACCCAGACAGTCTCCCACACTGGTACTAGCGAGGCCTTAAGCTGTGTAACTTCTGCGATCTGACGAGAGCAGGCACATTCAGCTTAGAATGGCCATTGACGTTAAATGCTTTAATCCATAGTCGTTTTTAATCGATTGTGAAACAAAATCTAAATGACATAATAAAAAGTCAACCGCACCACGGATACCCAGACAGTCTCCCACACTGGTACTAGCGAGGCCTTAAGCTGTGTAACTTCTGCGATCTGACGAGAGCAGGCACATTCAGCTTAGAATGGCCATTGACGTTAAATGCTTTAATCCATAGTCGTTTTTAATCGATTGTGAAACAAAATCTAAATGACATAATAAAAAGTCAACCGCACCACGGATTCCCAGACAGTCTCCCACACTGGTACTAGCGAGGCCTTAAGCTGTGTAACTTCTGCGATCTGACGAGAGCAGGGACATTCAGCTTAGAATGGCCATTGACATTAAATGCTTTAATCCATAGTCCTTTTTAATCGATTGTGAAACAAAATCTAAACGACATAATAAAAAGTCAACCGCACCACGGATTCCCAGACAGTCTCCCACACTGGTACTAGCGAGGACTTAAGCTGTGTAACTTCTGCGATCTGACGAGAGCAGGCACATTCAGCTTAGAATGGCCATTGACGTTAAATGCTTTAATCCATAGTCCTATTTAATCTATTGTGAAACAAAATCTAAACGACATAATAAAAAGTCAACCGCACCACGGATTCCCAGACAGTCTCCCACATTGGTACTAGCGAGGGGTTAAGCTGTGTAAGTTCTGCGATCTAACAAGAGCAGGCACATTCAGCTTAGACTGGCCATTGACATTAAATGCTTTAATCCATAGTCCTTTTTAATCGATTGTGAAACAAAATCTAAACGACATAAAAAAAAGTCAACTGCACCACGGATTCCCAGACAGCCTCCCACACTGGTACTAGCGAGGCCTTAAGCTGTGTAACTTCTGCGATCTGACGAGAGCAGGCACATTCAGCTTAGAATGGCCATTGACATTAAATGCTTTAATCCATAGTCCTTTTTAATCGATTGTGAAACAAAATCTAAACAACATAATAAAAATTCAACCGCACCACGGATTCCCAGACAGTCTCCCACACTGGTACTAGCGAGGCCTTAAGCTGTGTAACTTCTGCGATCTGACGAGAGCAGGCACATTCAGCTTAGAATGGCCATTGACATTAAATGCTTTAATCCATAGTCCTTTTTAATCGATTGTGAAACAAAATCTAAACGACATAATAAAAAGTCAACCGCACCACGGATTCCCAGACAGTCTCCCACACTGGTACTAGCGAGGCCTTAAGCTGTGTAACTTCTGCGATCTGACGAGAGCAGGGACATTCAGCTTAAAATAGCCATTGACATTAAATGCTTTAATCCATAGTCCTTTTTAATCGATTGTGAAACAAAATCTAAACGACATAATAAAAATTCAACCGCACCACGGATACCCAGACAGTCTCCCACACTGGTACTAGCGAGGCCTTAAGCTGTGTAACTTCTGCGATCTGACGAGAGCAGGGACATTCAGCTTAAAATAGCCATTGACATTAAATGCTTTAATCCATAGTCCTTTTTAATCGATTGTGAAACAAAATCTAAACAACATAATAAAAAAGCAACCGCACCACGGATTCCCAGACAGTCTCCCACACTGGTACTAGCGAGCCCTTAAGCTGTGTAACTTCTGCGTTCGGACGAGAGCAGGCACATTCAGCTTAGAATGGCCATTGACGTTAAATCCTTTAATCCATAGTCCTATTTAATCTATTGTGAAACAAAATCTTAACGACATAATAAAAAGTCAAGCGCACCACGGATTCCCAGACAGTCTCCCACACTGGTACTAGCGAGGCCTTAAGCTGTGTAACTTCTGCGATCTGACGAGAGCAGGCACTTTCAGCTTAGAAAGACCATTGACATTAAAAGCCTTAATCCATAGTCCTATTTAATCTATTGTGAAACAAAATCTAAACAACATAATAAAAAGTCAACCGCACCACGGATTCCCAGACAGTCTCCCACACTGGTACTAGCGAGGCCTTAAGCTGTGTAACTTCTGTGATTTGACGAGAGCAGGGACATTCAGCTTAGAATGGGCATTGACATTAAATGCTTTAATCCATAGTCCTTTTTAATCGATTGTGAAACAAAATCTAAACGACATAATAAAAAATCAACCGCACCACGGATTCCCAGACAGTCTCCCACACTGGTACTAGCGAGGCCTTAAGCTGTGTAACTTCTGCGTTCTGACGAGAGCAGGCACATTCAGCTTAGAATGGCCATTGACGTTAAATCCTTTAATCCATAGTCCTATTTAATCTATTGTGAAACAAAATCTAAACGACATAATAAAAAGTCAAGCGCACCACGGATTCCCAGACAGTCTCCCACACTGGTACTAGCGAGGCCTTAAGCTGTGTAACTTCTGCGATCTGACGAGAGCAGGCACATTCAGCTTAGAATGGCCATTGACATTAAATGCTTTAATCCATAGTCCTTTTTAATCGATTGTGAAACAAAATCTAAACGACATAATAAAAAGTCAACCGCACCACGGATTCCCAGACAGTCTCCCACACTGGTACTAGCGAGGCCTTAAGCTGTGTAACTTCTGCGATCTGACGAGAGCAGGCACATTCAGCTTAGAATGGCCATTGACATTAAATGCTTTAATCCATAGTCCTATTTAATCTATTGTGAAACAAAATCTAAACGACATAATAAAAAGTCAACCGCACCACGGATTCCCAGACAGTCTCCCACACTGGTACTAGCGAGGCCTTAAGCTGTGTAACTTCTGCGATCTGACGAGAGCAGGCACATTCAGCTTAGAATGGCCATTGACATTAAATGCTTTAATCCATAGTCCTTTTTAATCGATTGTGAAACACAATCTAAACGACATAATAAAAAGTCAACCGCACCACGGATTCCCAGACAGTCTCCCACACTGGTACTAGCGAGGCCTTAAGCTGTGTAATTTCTGCGATCTGACGAGAGCAGGCACATTCAGCTTAGAATGGCCATTGACATTAAATGCTTTAATCCATAGTCCTTTTTAATCGATTGTGAAACAAAATCTAAACGACATAATAAAAAGTCTACCGCACCACGGATTCGCAGACAGTCTCCCACACTTGTACTAGCGAGGCCTTAAGCTGTGTAACTTCTGCGATCTGATGAGAGCAGGCACATTCCGCTTAGAATGGCCATTGACATTAAATGCTTTAATCCATAGTCCTTTTTAATCGATTGTGAAACAAAATCTAAACGACATAATAAAAAGTCAACTGCACCACGGATTCCCAGACAGTCTCCCACACTGGTACTAGCGAGGCCTTAAGCTGTGTAACTTCTGCGATTTGACGAGAGCAGGCACATTCAGTTTAGAATGGCCATTGACGTTAAATGCTTTAATCCATAGTCCTATTTAATCTATTGTGAAACAAAATCTAAATGACATAATAAAAAGTCAACCGCACCACGGATTCCCAGACAGTCTCCCACACTGGTACTAGCGAGGCCTTAAGCTGTGTAACTTCTGCGATCTGACAAGAGCAGGGACATTCAGCTTAGAATGGCCATTGACATTAAATGCTTTAATCCATAGTCCTTTTTAATCGATTGTGAAACAAAATCTAAACGACATAATAAAAAGTCAACCGCACCACGGATTCCCAGACAGTCTCCCACACTGGTACTAGTTAGGACTTAAGCTGTGTAACTTCTGCGATCTGACGAGAGCAGGCACATTCAGCTTAGAATGGCCATTGACATTAAATGCTTTAATCCATAGTCCTTTTTAATCGATTGTGAAACAAAATCTAAACGACATAATAAAAAGTCAACCGCACCACGGATTCCCAGACAGTCTCCCACACTGGTACTAGCGAGGCCTTAAGCTGTGTAACTTCTGCGATCTGACGAGAGCAGGCACATTCAGCTTAGAATGGCCATTGACGTTAAATGCTTTAATCCATAGTCCTTTTTAATCGATTGTGAAACAAAATCTAAACAACATAATAAAAATTCAACCGCACCACGGATTCCCAGACAGTCTCCCACACTGGTACTAGCGAGGCCTTAAGCTGTGTAACTTCTGCGATCTGACGAGAGCAGGCACATTCAGCTTAGAATGGCCATTGACATTAAATGCTTTAATCCATAGTCCTTTTTAATCGATTGTGAAACAAAATCTAAACGACATAATAAAAAGTCAACCGCACCACGGATTCCCAGACAGTCTCCCACACTGGTACTAGCGAAGCCTTAAGCTGTGTAACTTCTGCGATCTGACGAGAGCAGTGACATTCAGCTTAGAATAGCCATTGACATTAAATGCTTTAATCCATAGTCCTTTTTAATCGATTGTGAAACAAAATCTAAACGACATAATAAAAATTCAACCGCACCACGGATACCCAGACAGTCTCCCACACTGGTACTAGCGAGGCCTTAAGCTGTGTAACTTCTGCGATCTGACGAGAGCAGGCACATTCAGCTTAGAATGGCCATTGACGTTAAATGCTTTAATCCATAGTCGTTTTTAATCGATTGTGAAACAAAATCTAAATGACATAATAAAAAGTCAACCGCACCACGGATTCCCAGACAGTCTCCCACACTGGTACTAGCGAGGCCTTAAGCTGTGTAACTTCTGCGATCTGACGAGAGCAGGCACATTCAGCTTAGAATGGCCATTGACATTAAATGCTTTAATCCATAGTCCTTTTTAATCGATTGTGAAACAAAATCTAAACGACATAATAAAAAGTCAACCGCACCACGGATTCCCAGACAGTCTCCCACACTGGTACTAGCGAAGCCTTAAGCTGTGTAACTTCTGCGATCTGACGAGAGCAGTGACATTCAGCTTAGAATAGCCATTGACATTAAATGCTTTAATCCATAGTCCTTTTTAATCGATTGTGAAACAAAATCTAAACGACATAATAAAAATTCAACCGCACCACGGATACCCAGACAGTCTCCCACACTGGTACTAGCGAGGCCTTAAGCTGTGTAACTTCTGCGATCTGACGAGAGCAGGCACATTCAGCTTAGAATGGCCATTGACGTTAAATGCTTTAATCCATAGTCGTTTTTAATCGATTGTGAAACAAAATCTAAATGACATAATAAAAAGTCAACCGCACCACGGATTCCCAGACAGTCTCCCACACTGGTACTAGCGAGGCCTTAAGCTGTGTAACTTCTGCGATCTGACGAGAGCAGGGACATTCAGCTTAGAATGGCCATTGACATTAAATGCTTTAATCCATAGTCCTTTTTAATCGATTGTGAAACAAAATCTAAACGACATAATAAAAAGTCAACCGCACCACGGATTCCCAGACAGTCTCCCACACTGGTACTAGCGAGGACTTAAGCTGTGTAACTTCTGCGATCTGACGAGAGCAGGCACATTCAGCTTAGAATGGCCATTGACGTTAAATGCTTTAATCCATAGTCCTATTTAATCTATTGTGAAACAAAATCTAAACGACATAATAAAAAGTCAACCGCACCACGGATTCCCAGACAGTCTCCCACATTGGTACTAGCGAGGCCTTAAGCTGTGTAAGTTCTGCGATCTAACGAGAGCAGGCACATTCAGCTTAGACTGGCCATTGACGTTAAATGCTTTAATCCATAGTCCTTTTTAATCGATTGTGAAACAAAATCTAAACGACATAATAAAAAGTCAACCGCACCACGGATTCCCAGACAGTCTCCCACACTGGTACTAGCGAGGCCTTAAGCTGTGTAACTTCTGCGATCTGACGAGAGCAGGGACATTCAGCTTAGAATAGCCATTGACATTAAATGCTTTAATCCATAGTCCTTTTTAATCGATTGTGAAACAAAATCTAAACGACATAATAAAAATTCAACTGCACCACGGATACCCAGACAGTCTCCCACACTGGTACTAGCGAGGCCTTAAGCTGTGTAACTTCTGCGTTCTGACGAGAGAAGGCACATTCAGCTTAGAATGGCCATTGACGTTAAATGCTTTAATCCATAGTCCTATTTAATCTATTGTGAAACAAAATCTAAACGACATAATAAAAAGTCAACCGCACCACGGATTCCCAGACAGTCTCCCACACTGGTACTAGCGAGGCCTTAAGCTGTGTAACTTCTGCATTCTGACGAGAGCAGGCACATTCAGCTTAGAATGGCCATTGACGTTAAATGCTTTAATCCATAGTCCTTTTTAATCGATTGTGAAACAAAATCTAAACGACATAATAAAAAATCAACCGCACCACGGATTCCCAGACAGTCTCCCACACTGGTACTAGCGAGGCCTTAAGCTGTGTAACTTCTGCGTTCGGATGAGAGCAGGCACATTCAGCTTAGAATGGCCATTGACGTTAAATCCTTTAATCCATAGTCCTATTTAATCTATTGTGAAACAAAATCTTAACGACATAATAAAAAGTCAAGCGCACCACGGATTCCCAGACAGTCTCCCACACTGGTACTAGCGAGGCCTTAAGCTGTGTAACTTCTGCGATCTGACGAGAGCAGGCACATTCAGCTTAGAATGGCCATTGACATTAAATCCTTTAATCCATAGTCCTATTTAATCTATTGTGAAACAAAATCTAAACGACATAATAAAAAGTCAACCGCACCACGGATTCCCAGACAGTCTCCCACACTGGTACTAGCGAGGCCTTAAGCTGTGTAACTTCTGTGATCTGACGAGAGCAGGGACATTCAGCTTAGAATGGGCATTGACATTAAATGCTTTAATCCATAGTCCTATTTAATCGATTGTGAAACAAAATCTAAACGACATAATAAAAAATCAACCGCACCACGGATTCCCAGACAGTCTTCCATACTGGTACTAGCGAGGCCTTAAGCTGTGTAACTTCTGCGTTCTGACGAGAGCAGGCACATTCAGCTTAGAATGGCCATTGACGTTAAATCCTTTAATCCATAGTCCTATTTAATCTATTGTGAAACAAAATCTAAACGACATAATAAAAAGTCAAGCGCACCACGGATTCCCAGACAGTCTCCCACACTGGTACTAGCGAGGCCTTAAGCTGTGTAACTTCTGCGATCTGACAAGAGCAGGCACATTCAGCTTAGAATGGCCATTGACATTAAATGCTTTAATCCATAGTCCTATTTAATCTATTGTGAAACAAAATCTAAACGACATAATAAAAAGTCAACCGCACCACGGATTCCCAGACAGTCTCCCACACTGGTACTAGCGAGGCCTTAAGCTGTGTAACTTCTGCGATCTGACGAGAGCAGGCACATTCAGCTTAGAATGGCCATTGACATTAAATGCTTTAATCCATAGTCCTATTTAATCTATTGTGAAACAAAATCTAAACGACATAATAAAAAGTCAACCGCACCACGGATTCCCAGACAGTCTCCCACACTGGTACTAGCGAGGCCTTAAGCTGTGTAACTTCTGCGATCTGACGAGAGCAGGCACATTCAGCTTAGAATGGCCATTGACATTAAATGGTTTAATCCATAGTCCTTTTTAATCGATTGTGAAACAAAATCTAAACGACATAATAAAAAGTCAACCGCACCACGGATTCCCAGACAGTCTCCCACACTGGTACTAGCGAGGCCTTAAGCTGTGTAACTTCTGCGATCTGACGAGAGCAGGCACATTCAGCTTAGAATGGCCATTGACATTAAATGCTTTAATCCATAGTCCTTTTTAATCGATTGTGAAACAAAATCTAAACGACATAATAAAAAGTCTACCGCACCACGGATTCGCAGACAGTCTCCCACACTGGTACTAGCGAGGCCTTAAGCTGTGTAACTTCTGCGATCTGACGAGAGCAGGGACATTCAGCTTAGAATGGCCATTGACATTAAATGCTTTAATCCATAGTCCTTTTTAATCGATTGTGAAACAAAATCTAAACGACATAATAAAAAGTCAACCGCACCACGGATTCCCAGACAGTCTCCCACACTCGTACTAGCGAGGCCTTAAGCTGTGTAACTTCTGCGATCTGACGAGAGCAGGCACATTCAGCTTAGAATGGCCATTGACGTTAAATGCTTTAATCCATAGTCCTATTTAATCGATTGTGAAACAAAATCTAAATGACATAATAAAAAGTCAACCGCACCACGGATTCCCAGACAGTCTCCCACACTGGTACTAGCGAGGCCTTAAGCTGTGTAACTTCTGCGATCTGACGAGAGCAGGCACATTCAGCTTAGAATGGCCATTGACGTTAAATGCTTTAATCCATAGTCCTATTTAATCGATTGTGAAACAAAATCTAAACGACATAATAAAAAGTCAACCGCACCACGGATTCCCAGACAGTCTCCCACATTGGTACTAGCGAGGCCTTAAGCTGTGTAAGTTCTGCAATCTAACGAGAGCAGGCACATTCAGCTTAGACTGGCCATTGACATTAAATGCTTTAATCCATAGTCCTTTTTAATCGATTGTGAAACAAAATCTAAACGACATAATAAAAAGTCAACCGCACCACGGATTCCCAGACAGTCTCCCACACTAGTACTAGCGAGGCCTTAAGCTGTGTAACTTCTGCGATCTGACGAGAGCAGGCACATTCAGCTTAGAATGGCCATTGACGTTAAATGCTTTAATCCATAGTCCTTTTTAATCGATTGTGAAACAAAATCTAAACAACATAATAAAAATTCAACCGCACCACGGATTCCCAGACAGTCTCCCACACTGGTACTAGCGAGGCCTTAAGCTGTGTAACTTCTGCGATCTGACGAGAGCAGGCTCATTCAGCTTAGAATGGCCATTGACATTAAATGCTTTAATCCATAGTCCTTTTTAATCGATTGTGAAACAAAATCTAAACGACATAATAAAAAGTCAACCGCACCACGGATTCCCAGACAGTCTCCCACACTGGTACTAGCGAGGCCTTAAGCTGTGTAACTTCTGCGATCTGACGAGAGCAGGGACATTCAGCTTAGAATAGCCATTGACATTAAATGCTTTAATCCATAGTCCTTTTTAATCGATTGTGAAACAAAATCTAAACGACATAATAAAAATTCAACCGCACCACGGATACCCAGACAGTCTCCCACACTGGTACTAGCGAGGCCTTAAGCTGTGTAACTTCTGCGATCTGACGAGAGCAGGCACATTCAGCTTAGAATGGCCATTGACGTTAAATGCTTTAATCCATAGTCGTTTTTAATCGATTGTGAAACAAAATCTAAATGACATAATAAAAAGTCAACCGCACCACGGATTCCCAGACAGTCTCCCACACTGGTACTAGCGAGGCCTTAAGCTGTGTAACTTCTGCGATCTGACGAGAGCAGGGACATTCAGCTTAGAATGGCCATTGACATTAAATGCTTTAATCCATAGTCCTTTTTAATCGATTGTGAAACAAAATCTAAACGACATAATAAAAAGTCAACCGCACCACGGATTCCCAGACAGTCTCCCACACTGGTACTAGCGAGGACTTAAGCTGTGTAACTTCTGCGATCTGACGAGAGCAGGCACATTCAGCTTAGAATGGCCATTGACGTTAAATGCTTTAATCCATAGTCCTATTTAATCTATTGTGAAACAAAATCTAAACGACATAATAAAAAGTCAACCGCACCACGGATTCCCAGACAGTCTCCCACATTGGTACTAGCGAGGCCTTAAGCTGTGTAAGTTCTGCGATCTAACGAGAGCAGGCACATTCAGCTTAGACTGGCCATTGACGTTAAATGCTTTAATCCATAGTCCTTTTTAATCGATTGTGAAACAAAATCTAAACGACATAATAAAAAGTCAACCGCACCACGGATTCCCAGACAGTCTCCCACACTGGTACTAGCGAGGCCTTAAGCTGAGTAACTTCTGCGATCTGACGAGAGCAGGCACATTCAGCTTAGAATGGCCATTGACATTAAATGCTTTAATCCATAGTCCTTTTTAATCGATTGTGAAACAAAATCTAAACGACATAATAAAAATTCAACCGCACCGCGGATTCCCAGACAGTCTCCCACACTGGTACTAGCGAGGCCTTAAGCTGTGTAACTTCTGCGATCTGACGAGAGCAGGCACATTCAGCTTAGAATGGCCATTGACGTTAAATGCTTTAATCCATAGTCCTATTTAATCTATTGTGAAACAATATCTAAACGACATAATAAAAAGTCAACCGCACCACGGATTCCCAGACAGTCTCCCACACTGGTACTAGCGAGGCCTTAAGCTGTGTAACTTCTGCGATCTGACAAGAGCAGGCACATTCAGCTTAGAATGGCCATTGACATTAAATGCTTTAATCCATAGTCCTTTTTAATCGATTGTGAAACAAAATCTAAACGACATAATAAAAAGTCAACCGCACCACGGATTCCCAGACAGTCTCCCACACTGGTACTAGCGAGGCCTTAAGCTGTGTAACTTCTGCGATCTGACGAGAGCAGGGACATTCAGCTTAGAATGGCCATTGAAATTAAATGCTTTAATCCATAGTCCTTTTTAATCGATTGTGAAACAAAATCTAAAACGACATAATAAAAATTCAACTGCACCACGGATTCCCAGACAGTCTTCCACACTGGTACTAGCGAGGCCTTAAGCTGTGTAACTTCTGCGATCTGACGAGAGCAGGCACATTCAGCTTAGAATGGCCATTGACGTTAAATGCTTTAATCCATAGTCCTATTTAATCTATTGTGAAACAATATCTAAACGACATAATAAAAAGTCAACCGCACCACGGATTCCCAGACAGTCTCCCACACTGGTACTAGCGAGGCCTTAAGCTGTGTAACTTCTGCGATCTGACGAGAGCAAGGACATTCAGCTTAGAATGACCATTGACATTAAATGCTTTAATCCATAGTCCTATTTAATCTATTGTGAAACAAAATCTAAACGACATAATAAAAAGTCAACCGCACCACGGATTCCCAGACAGTCTCCCACACTGGTACTAGCGAGGCCTTAAGCTGTGTAACTTCTGCGATCTGACGAGAGCAGGCACATTCAGCTTAGAATGGCCATTGACGTTAAATGCTTTAATCCATAGTCCTAATTAATCTATTGTGAAACAAAATCTAAACAACAAAATAAAAAGTCCACCACACCACAGATTCCCAGACAGTCTCCCACACTGGTGCTAGCGAAGCGTTAAGCTGTGTAACTTCTGCGATCTAACGAGAGCAGGCACATTCAGCTTAGACTGGCCATTGACATTAAACGCTTTAATCCATAGTCCTTTTTAATCGATTGTGAAACAAAATCTAAACGACATAATAAAAAGTCAACCGCACCACGGATTCCCAGACAGTCTCCCACACTGGTACTAGCGAGGCCTAAAGCTGTGTAACTTCTGCTATCTGACGAGAGCAGGGACATTCAGCTTAGAATGGCCATTGAAATTAAATGCTTTAATCCATAGTCCTTTTTAATCGATTGTGAAACAAAATCTAAAACGACATAATAAAAATTCAACTGCACCACGGATTCCCAGACAGTCTCCCACACTGGTACTAGCGAGGCCTTAAGCTGTGTAACTTCTGCGATCTGACGAGAGCAGGCACATTCAGCTTAGAATGGCCATTGACGTTAAATGTTTTAATCCATAGTCCTATTTAATCTATTGTGAAACAATATCTAAACGACATAATAAAAAGTCAACCGCACCACGGATTCCCAGACAGTCTCCCACACTGGTACTAGCGAGGCCTTAAGCTGTGTAACTTCTGCGTTCTGACGAGAGCAGGCACATTCAGCATAGAATGGCCATTGACGATAAATGCTTTAATCCATAGTCCTATTTAATCTATTGTGAAACAAAATCTAAACGACATAATAAAAAGTCAACCGCACCACGGATTCCCAGACAGTCTCCCACACTGGTACTAGCGAGGCCTTAAGCTGTGTAACTTCTGCTATCTGACGAGAGCAGGGACATTCAGCTTAGAATGGCCATTGACATTAAATGCTTTAATCCATAGTCCTTTTTAATCGATTGTGAAACAAAATCTAAACGACATAATAAAAAGCCAACCACACCACGGATTCCCAGACAGTCTCCCACACTGGTACTAGCGAGGCCTTAAGCTGTGTAACTTCTGCGATCTGACGAGAGCAGGCACATTCAGCTTAGAATGGCCATTGACGTTAAATGCTTTAATCCATAGTCCTAATTAATCTATTGTGAAACAAAATCTAAACAACATAATAAAAAGTCAACCACACCACAGATTCCCAGACAGTCTCCCACACTGGTGCTAGCGAAGCGTTAAGCTGTGTAACTTCTGCGATCTAACGAGAGCAGGCACATTCAGCTTAGACTGGCCATTGACATTAAACACTTTAATCCATAGTCCTTTTTAATCGATTGTGAAACAAAATCTAAACGACATAATAAAAAGTCAACAGCACCACGGATTCCCAGACAGTCTCCCACACTGGTACTAGCGAGGCCTTAAGCTGTGTAACTTCTGCGATCTGACGAGAGCAGGGACATTCAGCTTAGAATGGCCATTGACATTAAATGCTTTAATCCATAGTCCTTTTTAATCGATTGTGAAACAAAATCTAAACGACATAATAAAAATTCAACCGCACCACGGATTCCCAGACAGTCTCCCACACTGGTACTAGCGAGGCCTTAAGCTGTGTAACTTCTGCGTTCTGACGAGAGCAGGCACATTCAGCTTAGAATGGCCATTGACGTTAAATGCTTTAATCCATAGTCCTATTTAATCTATTGTGAAACAAAATCTAAACGACATAATAAAAATTCAACCGCACCACGGATTCCCAGACAGTCTCCCACACTGGTACTAGCGAGGGCTTAAGCTGTGTAACTTCTGCTATCTGATGAGAGCAGGGACATTCAGCTTAGAATGGCCATTGACATTAAATGCTTTAATCCATAGTCCTTTTTAATCGATTGTGAAACAAAATCTAAACGACATAATAAAAAGTCAACCACACCACGGATTCCCAGACAGTCTCCCACACTGGTACTAGCGAGGCCTTAAGCTGTGTAACTTCTGCGATCTGACGAGAGCAGGCACATTCAGCTTAGAATGGCCATTGACGTTAAATGCTTTAATCCATAGTCCTAATTAATCTATTGTGAAACAAAATCTAAACAACATAATAAAAAGTCAACCGCACCACGGATTCCCAGACAGTCTCCCACACTGGTACTAGCGAGGCGTTAAGCTGTGTAACTTCTGCGATCTAACGAGAGCAGGCACATTCAGCTTAGAATGGCCATTGACATTAAATGCTTTAATCCATAGTCCTTTTTAATCGATTGTGAAACAAAATCTAAACGACATAATAAAAAGTCAACCGCACCACGGATTCCCAGACAGTCTCCCACACTGGTACTAGCGAGGCCTTAAGCTGTGTAACTTCTGCGATCTGACGAGAGCAGGCACATTCAGCTTAGAACGGCCATTGACATTAAATGCTTTAATCCATAGTCCTTTTTAATCGATTGTGAAACAAAATCTAAACGACATAATAAAAATTCAACCGCACCATGGATTCCCAGACAGTCTCCCACACTGGTACTAGCGAGGCCTTAAGCTGTGTAACTTCTGCGATCTGACGAGAGCAGGCACATTCAGCTTAGAATAGCCATTGAAATTAAATGCTTTAATCCATAGTCCTTTTTAATCGATTGTGAAACAAAATCTAAAACGACATAATAAAAATTCAACCGCACCACGGATTCCCAGACAGTCTCCCACACTGGTACTAGCGAGGCCTTAAGCTGTGTAACTTCTGCGATCTGACAAGAGCAGGCACATTCAGCTTAGAATGGCCATTGACATTAAATGCTTTAATCCATAGTCCTTTTTAATCGATTGTGAAACAAAATCTAAACGACATAATAAAAATTCAACCGCACCACGGATTCCCAGACAGTCTCCCACACTGGTACTAGCGAGGCCTTAAGCTGTGTAACTTCTGCATTCTGACGAGAGCAGGCACATTCAGCTTAGAATGGCCATTGACGTTAAATGCTTTAATCCATAGTCCTATTTAATCTATTGTGAAACAAAATCTAAACGACATAATAAAAAGTCAACCGCACCACGGATTCCCAGACTGTCTCCCACACTTGTACTAGCGAGGCCTTAAGCTGTGTAACTTCTGCTGTCTGACGAGAGCAGGGACATTCAGCTTAGAATGGCCATTGACATTAAATGCTTTAATCCATAGTCCTTTTTAATCGATTGTGAAACAAAATCTAAACGACATAATAAAAATTCAACTACACCACGGATTCCCAGACAGTCTCCCACACTGGTACTAGCGAGGCCTTAAGCTGTGTAACTTCTGCGATCTAACGAGAGCAGGCACATTCAGCTTAGAATGGCCATTGACATTAAACGCTTTAATCCATAGTCCTTTTTAATCGATTGTGAAACAAAATCTAAACGACATAATAAAAAGTCAACCGCACCACGGATTCCCAGACAGTCTCCCACACTGGTACTAGCGAGGCCTTAAGCTGTGTAACTTCTGCGTTCTGACGAGAGCAGGCACATTCAGCTTAGAATGGCCATTGACGTTAAATGCTTTAATCCATAGTCCTATTTAATCTATTGTGAAACAAAATCTAAACGACATAATAAAAAAGTCAACCGCACCACGGATTCCCAGACAGTCTCCCACACTGGTACTAGCGAGACCTTAAGCTGTGTAACTTCTGCGATCTGACGAGAGAAGGCACATTCAGCTTTGAATGGCCATTAACGTTAAATGCTTTAATCCATAGTCCTTTTTAATCGATTATGAAACAAAATCTAAACGACATAATAATAAGTCAACCACACCACGGATTACCAGACAGTCTCTCACACTGGTACTAGCGAGGTTTTAAGCTGTTTAACTTCTGCGATCTGACGAGAGCAGGGACATTCTGCTTAGAATGGCCATTGACATTAAATGCTTTAATCCATAGTCCTTTTTAATCTATTGTGAAACAAAATCTAAACGACATAATAAAAAGTCAACCGCACCACGGATTCCCAGACAGTCTCCGACACTGGTACTAGCGAGGCCTTAAGTTGTGTAACTTCTGCGATCTGACGAGAGCAGGCACATTCAGCTTAGAATGGCCATTGACATTAAAAGCCTTAATCCATAGTCCTATTTAATCTATTGTGAAATAAAATCTAAACAACATAATAAAAAGCCAAACACACCACGGATTCCCAGACAGTCTCCCACACTGGTACTAGCGAGGCCTTAAGCTGTGTAACTTCTGCGATCTGACGAGAGCAGGGACATTCAGCTTAGAATGGCCATTGACATTTAATGCTTTAATCCATAGTCCTTTTTAATCGATTGTGAAACAAAATCTAAACGACATAATAATAATTCAACCGCACCACGGATTCCCAGACAGTCTCCCACACTGGTACTAGCGAGGCCTTAAGCTGTGTAACTTCTGTTATCTGACGAGAGCAGGGACATTCAGCTTAGAATGGCCATTGACATTAAATGCTTTAATCCATAGTCCTTTTTAATCGATTGTGAAACAAAATCTAAACGATATAATAAAAATTCAACCGCACCACAGATTCCCAGACAGTCTCCCACACTGGTACTAGCGAGGCCTTAAGCTGTGTAACTTCTGCGATCTGACGAGAGCAGGGACATTCAGCTTAGAATGGCCATTGACATTAAATACTTTAATCCATAGTCCTTTTTAATCGATTGTGAAACAAAATCTAAACGACATAATAAAAATTCAACCGCACCACGGATTCCCAGACAGTCTCCCACACTGGTACTAGCGAGGCCTTAAGGTGTGTAACTTCTGCGATCTGACGAGAGCAGGAACATTCAGCTTAGAATGGCCACTGACATTAAAAGCCTTAATCCATAGTCCTATTTAATCTATTGTGAAACAAAATCTAAACAACATAATAAAAAGCCAACCGCACCACGGATTCCCAGACAGTCTCCCACACTGGTACTAGCGAGGCCTTAAGCTGTGTAACTTCCGCGATCTGACGAGAGCAGGGACATTCAGCTTAGAATTGCCATTGACATTAAATGCTTTAATCCATAGTCCTTTTTAATCGATTGTGAAACAAAATCTAAACGACATAATAAAAATTCAACCGCACCACGGATTCCCAGACAGTCTCCCACACTGGTACTAGCGAGGCATTAAGCTGTGTAACTTCTGCGATCTGACGAGAGCAGGTACATTCAGCTTAGAATGGCCAAATACGTTAAATGCTTTAATCCATAGTCCTATTTAATCTATTGTGAAACAAAATCTAAACGACATAATAAAAAATTAACCGCACCACGGATTCCCAGACAGTCTCTCACATTGGTACTAGCGAGGCGTTAAGCTGTGTAACTTCTGCGATCTAACGAGAGCAGGCACATTCAGCTTAGAATGGCCATTGACATTAAATGCTTTAATCCATAGTCCTTTTTAATCGATTGTGAAACAAAATCTAAACGACATAATAAAAAGTCAACCGCACCACGGATTCCCAGACAGTCTCCCACACTGGTACTAGCGAGGCCTTAAGCTGTGTAACTTCTGCGATCTGACGAGAGCAGGCACATTCAGCTTAGAATGGCCACTGACATTAAAACCCTTAATCCATAGTCCTATTTAATCTATTGTGAAACAAAATCTAAACAACATAATAAAAAGCCAACCGCACCACGGATTCCCAGACAGTCTCCCACACTGGTACTAGGGAGGCCTTAAGCTGTGTAACTTCTGCGATCTGACGAGAGCAGGGACATTCAGCTTAGAATGGCCATTGACATTAAATGCTTTAATCCATAGTCCTTTTTAATCGATTGTGAAACAAAATCTAAACGACATAATAAAAATTCAACCGCACCACGGATTCCCAGACAGTCTCCCACACTGGTACTAGCGAGGCATTAAGCTGTGTAACTTCTGCGTTCTGACGAGAGCAGGCACATTCAGCTTAGAATGGCCATTGACGTTAAATGCTTTAATCCATAGTCCTATTTAATCTATTGTGAAACAAAATCTAAACGACATAATAAAAAGTCAACCGCACCACGGATTCCCAGACAGTCTCCCACACTGGTACTAGCGAGGCCTTAAGCTGTGTAACTTCTGCGATCTGACGAGAGCAGGCACATTCAGCTTAGAATGGCCATTGACGCTAAATGCTTTAATCCATAGTCCTATTTAATCTATTGTGAAACAATATCTAAACGACATAATAAAAAGTCAACCGCACCACGGATTCCCAGACAGTCTCCCACACTGGTACTAGCGAGGCCTTAAGCTGTGTAACTTCTGCGATCTGACAAGAGCAGGCACATTCAGCTTAGAATGGCCATTGACATTAAATGCTTTAATCCATAGTCCTTTTTAATCGATTGTGAAACAAAATCTAAACGACATAATAAAAATTCAACCGCACCACGGATTCCCAGACAGTCTCCCACACTGGTACTAGCGAGGCCTTAAGCTGTGTAACTTCTGCGATCTGACGAGAGCAGGCACATTCAGCTTAGAATGGCCATTGACGTTAAATGCTTTTATCCATAGTCCTAATTAATCTATTGTGAAACAAAATCTAAACGACATAATAAAAAGTCAACCGCACCACAGATTCCCAGACAGTCTCCCACACTGGTACTAGCGAGGCCTTAAGCTGAGAAACTTCTGCGATCTGACGAGAGCAGGCACATTCAGCTTTGAATGGCCATTGACATTAAATGCTTTAATCCATAGTCCTTTTTAATATATTGTGAAACAAAATCTAAACGACATAATAAAAAGTCAACCACACCACAGATTCCCAGACAGTCTCCCACACTGGTACTAGCGAGGCCTTAAGCTGTGTAACTTCTGCGATCTGACGAGAGCAGGGACATTCAGCTTAGAATGGCCATTGACATTAAATGCTTTAATCCATAGTCCTTTTTAATCGATTGTGAAACAAAATCTAAACGACATAATAATAATTCAACCGCACCACGGATTCCCAGACAGTCTCCCACACTGGTACTAGCGAGGCCTTAAGCTGTGTAACTTCTGCTATCTGACGAGAGCAGAGACATTCAGCTTAGAATGGCCATTGACATTAAATGCTTTAATCCATAGTCCTTTTTAATCGATTGTGAAACAAAATCTAAACGATATAATAAAAATTCAACCGCACCACGGATTCCCAGACAGCCTCCCACACTGGTACTAGCGAGGCCTTAAGCTGTGTAACTTCTGCAATCTGACGAGAGCAGGCACATTCAGCTTAGAATGGCCATTGACGTTAAATGCTTTAATCCATAGTCCTAATTAATCTATTGTGAAACAAAATCTAAACGACATAATAAAAATTGAACCACACCACGGATTCCCAGACAGTCTCCCACATTGGTACTAGCGAGGCCTTAAGCTGTGTAACTTCTGCGTTCTGACGAGAGCAGGCACATTCAGCTTAGAATGGCCATTGACGTTAAATGCTTTAATCCATAGTCCTATTTAATCTATTGTGAAACAAAATCTAAACGACATAATAAAAAGTCAACCGCACCACAGTTTCCCAGATAGTCTCCCACACTGGTACTAGCGAGGCCTTAAGCTGTGTAACTTCTGCGATCTGACGAGAGCAGGCACATTCAGCTTTGAATGGCCATTGACATTAAATGCTTTAATCCATAGTCCTTTTTAATCGATTGTGAAACAAAATCTAAACGACATAATAAATAGTCAACCGCACCACGGATTCCCAGACAGTCTCCCACACTGGTACTAGCGAGGCCTTAAGCTGTGTAACTGCTGCGATCTGACGAGAGCAGTCACATTCAGCTTAGAATGGCCATTGACATTAAATGTTTTAATCCATAGTCCTTTTTAATCTATTGTGAAACAAAATCTAAACGACATAATAAAAAGTCAACCACACCACGGATTCCCAGACAGTCTCCCACATTGGTACTAGCGAGGCCTTAAGCTGTGTAACTTCTGCGTTCTGACGAGAGCAGGCACATTCAGCTTAGAATGGCCATTGACGTTAAATGCTTTAATCCATAGTCCTATTTAATCTATTGTGAAACAAAATCTAAACAACATAATAAAAAGCCAACCGCACCACGGATTCCCAGACAGTCTCCCACACTGGTACTAGCGAGGCCTTAAGCTGTGTAACTTCTGTGATCTGACGAGAGCAGGCACATTCAGCTTAGAATGGCCATTGACATTAAAAGCCTTAATCCATAGTCCTATTTAATCTATTGTGAAACAAAATCTAAAACACATAATAAAAAGCCAACCACACCACGGATTCCCAGACAGTCTCCCACACTGGTACTAGCGAGGCCTTAAGCTGTGTAACTTCTGCGAACTGACGAGAGCAGGGACATTCAGCTTAGAATGGCCATTGACATTAAATGCTTTAATCCATAGTCCTTTTTAATCGATTGTGAAACAAAATCTAAACGACATAATAAAAATTCAACCGTACCACGGATTCCCAGACAGTCTCCCACACTGGTACTAGCGAGACCTTAATCTGTGTAATTTCTGCGTTCTGACGAGAGCAGGCACATTCAGCTTAGAATGGCCATTGACGTTAAATGCTTTAATCCATAGTCCTAATTAATCTATTGTGAAACAAAATCTAAACAACATAATAAAAAGCCAACCGCACCACGGTTTCCCAGACAGTCTCCCACACTGGTACTAGCGACGCCTTAAGCTGTGTAACTTCTGCGATCTGACGAGAGCAGGGACATTCAGCTTAGAATAGCCATTGACATTAAATGATTTAATCCATAGTCCTTTTTAATCGATTGTGAAACAAAATCTAAACGACATAATAAAAATTCAACCGCACCACGGATTCCCAGACAGTCTCCCACACTGGTACTAGCGAGGCCTCAAGCTGTGTATCTTCTGCGATCTGACGAGAGCAGGCACATGCAGCTTAGAATGGCCATTGACATTAAAAGCCTTAATCCATAGTCCTATTTAATCTATTGTGAAACAAAATCTAAACAACATAATAAAAAGCCAACCGCACCACGGATTCCCAGACAGTCTCCCACACTGGTACTAGCAAGGCCTTAAGCTGTGTAACTTCTGCGATCTGACGAGAGCAGGCACATTCAGCTTAGAATGGCCACTGACATTAAATGCTTTAATCCATAGTCCTTTTTAATCGATTGTGAAACATAATCTAAACGACATAACAAAAAGTCAACCACACCACGGATTCCCAGACAGTCTCCCACACTGGTACTAGCGAGGCCTTAAGCTGTGTAACTTCTGCGATATGACGAGAGCAGGCACATTCAGCTTAGAATGGCCATTGACATTAAATGCTTTAATCCATAGTCCTTTTTAATCGATTGTGAAACAAAATCTAAACGACATAATAAAAGGTCAACTGCACCACGGATTCCCAGACAGTCTCCCACACTGGTACTAGCGAGGCCTTAAGCTGTGTAACTTCTGCGATCTGACGAGAGCAGGGACATTCAGCTTAGAATGGCCATTGACATTAAATGCTTTAATCCATAGTCCTTTTTAATCGATTGTGAAACAAAATCTAAACGACATAATAAAAATTCAACTGCACCACGGATTCCCAGACAGTCTCCCACACTGGTATTAGCGAGGCCTTAAGCTGTGTAACTTCTGCGATCTGACGAGAGCAGGCACATTCAGCTTAGAATGGCCATTGACATTAAATGCTTTAATCCATAGTCCTATTTAATCTATTGTGAAACAAAATCTAAACGACATAATAAAAAGTCATCCGCACCACGGATTCCCAGACAGTCTCCCACACTGGTACTAGCGAGGCGTTAAGCCGTGTTACTTCTGCGATCTAACGAGAGCAGGCAAATTCAGCTTAGAATGGGCATTGACATTAAATGCTTTAATCCATAGTCCTTTTTAATCGATTGTGAAACAAAATCTAAACCACATAATAAAAAGTCAACCGCACCACGGATTCCCAGACAGTCTCCCACACTGGTACTAGCGAGGTTTTAAGCTGTGTAACTTCTGCGATCTGACGAGAGCAGGGACATTCAGCTTAGAATGGCCATTGACATTAAATGCTTTAATCCATAGTCCTTTTTAATCGATTGTGAAACAAAATCTAAACGACATAATAAAAGTTCAACCGCTCCACGGATTCCCAGACAGTCTCCCACACTGGTACTAGCGAGGCCTTAAGCTGTGTAACTTCTGCGATCTGACGAGAGCAGGCACTTTCAGCTTAGAATGGCCATTGACATTAAAAGCCTTAATCCATAGTCCTATTTAATCTATTGTGAAACAAAATCTAAGCAACATAATAAAAAGTCAACCGCACCACGGATTCCCAGACAGTCTCCCACACTGGTACTAGCGAGGCCTTAAGCTGTGTAACTTCTGTGATCTGATGAGAGCAGGGACATTCAGCTTAGAATGGCCATTGACATTAAATGCTTTAATCCATAGTCCTTTTTAATCGATTGTGAAACAAAATCTAAACGACATAATAAAAAATCAACCGCACCACGGATTCCCAGACAGTCTCCCACACTGGTACTAGCGAGGCCTTAAGCTGTGTAACTTCTGCGTTCTGACGAGAGCAGGCACATTCAGCTTAGAATGGCCATTGACGTTAAATCCTTTAATCCATAGTCCTATTTAATCTATTGTGAAACAAAATCTTAACGACATAATAAAAAGTCAAGCGCACCACGGATTCCCAGACAGTCTCCCACACTGGTACTAGCGAGGCCTTAAGCTGTGTAACTTCTGCGATCTGACGAGAGCAGGCACTTTCAGCTTAGAAAGACCATTGACATTAAAAGCCTTAATCCATAGTCCTATTTAATCTATTGTGAAACAAAATCTAAACAACATAATAAAAAGTCAACCGCACCACGGATTCCCAGACAGTCTCCCACACTGGTACTAGCGAAGCCTTAAGCTGTGTAACTTCTGTGATCTGACGAGAGCAGGGACATTCAGCTTAGAATGGGCATTGACATTAAATGCTTTAATCCATAGTCCTTTTTAATCGATTGTGAAACAAAATCTAAACGACATAATAAAAAATCAACCGCACCACGGATTCCCAGACAGTCTCCCACACTGGTACTAGCGAGGCCTTAAGCTGTGTAACTTCTGCGTTCTGACGAGAGCAGGCACATTCAGCTTAGAATGGCCATTGACGTTAAATCCTTTAATCCATAGTCCTATTTAATCTATTGTGAAACAAAATCTAAACGACATAATAAAAAGGCAAGCGCACCACGAATTCCCAGACAGTCTCCCACACTGGTACTAGCGAGGCCTTAAGCTGTGTAACTTCTGCGATCTGACGAGAGCAGGCACATTCAGCTTAGAATGGCCATTGACATTAAATGCTTTAATCCATAGTCCTATTTAATCTATTGTGAAACAAAATCTAAACGACATAATAAAAAGTCAACCGCACCACGGATTCCCAGACAGTCTCCCACACTGGTACTAGCGAGGCCTTAAGCTGTGTAATTTCTGCGATCTGACGTGAGCAGGCACATTCAGCTTAGAATGGCCATTGACATTAAATGCTTTAATCCATAGTCCTTTTTAATCGATTGTGAAACAAAATCTAAACGACATAATAAAAAGTCTACCGCACCACGGATTCGCAGACAGTCTCCCACACTGGTACTAGCGAGGCCTTAAGCTGTGTAACTTCTGCGATCTGATGAGAGCAGGCACATTCCGCTTAGAATGGCCATTGACATTAAATGCTTTAATCCATAGTCCTTTTTAATCGATTGTGAAACAAAATCTAAACGACATAATAAAAAGTCAACCGCACCACGGATTCCCAGACAGTCTCCCACACTGGTACTAGCGAGGCCTTAAGCTGTGTAACTTCTGCGATCTGACGAGAGCAGGCACATTCAGCTTAGAATGGCCATTGACATTAAATGCTTTAATCCATAGTCGTTTTTAATCGATTGTGAAACAAAATCTAAATGACATAATAAAAAGTCAACCGCACCATGGATTCCCAGACAGTCTCCCACACTGGTACTAGCGAGGCCTTAAGCTGTGTAACTTCTGCGATCTGACGAGAGCAGGGACATTCAGCTTAGAATGGCCATTGACATTAAATGCTTTAATCCATAGTCCTATTTAATCTATTGTGAAACAAAATCTAAACGACATAATAAAAAGTCAACCGCACCACGGATTCCCAGACAGTCTCCCACATTGGTACTAGCGAGGCGTTAAGCTGTGTAAGTTCTGCGATCTAACAAGAGCAGGCACATTCAGCTTAGACTGGCCATTGACATTAAATGCTTTAATCCATAGTCCTTTTTAATCGATTGTGAAACAAAATCTAAACGACATAATAAAAAGTCAACCGCACCACGGATTCCCAGACAGTCTCCCACACTGGTACTAGCGAGGCCTTAAGCTGTGTAACTTCTGCGATCTGACGAGAGCAGGAACATTCAGCTTAGAATGGCCATTGACATTAAATGCTTTAATCCATAGTCCTTTTTAATCGATTGTGAAACAAAATCTAAACGACATAATAAAAATTCAACCGCACCACGGATTCCCAGACAGTCTCCCACACTGGTACTAGCGAGGCCTTAAGCTGTGTAACTTCTGCGATCTGACGAGAGCAGGCACATTCAGCTTAGAATGGCCATTGACATTAAATGCTTTAATCCATAGTCCTTTTTAATCGATTGTGAAACAAAATCTAAACGACATAATAAAAAGTCAACCGCACCACGGATTCCCAGACAGTCTCCCACACTGGTACTAGCGAGACCTTAAGCTGTGTAACTTCTGCGATCTGACGAGAGCAGGGACATTCAGCTTAGAATAGCCATTGACATTAAATGCTTTAATCCATAGTCCTTTTTAATCGATTGTGAAACAAAATCTAAACGACATAATAAAAATTCAACCGCACCACGGATACCCAGACAGTCTCCCACACTGGTACTAGCGAGGCCTTAAGCTGTGTAACTTCTGCGTTCTGACGAGAGAAGGCACATTCAGCTTAGAATGGCCATTGACGTTAAGTGCTTTAATCCATAGTCCTATTTAATCTATTGTGAAACAAA
Source organism: Rhinoderma darwinii (assembly GCF_050947455.1). Lineage (NCBI taxonomy): Eukaryota > Metazoa > Chordata > Amphibia > Anura > Rhinodermatidae > Rhinoderma > Rhinoderma darwinii. The sequence continues at coordinate 115,900 of NW_027464014.1, read as the reverse complement.
ATCTAAACGACATAATAAAAAGACAACCGCACCACGGATTCCCAGACAGTCTCCCACACTGGTACTAGCGAGGCCTTAAGTTGTGTAACTTCTGCGTTCTGACGAGAGCAGGCACATTCAGCTTAGAATGGCCATTGACGTTAAATGCCTTAATCCATAGTCCTATTTAATCTATTGTGAAACAAAATCTAAACGACATAATAAAAAGTCAACCGCACCACGGATTCCCAGACAGTCTCCCACACTGGTACTAGCGAGGCCTTAAGCTGTGTAACTTCTACGATCTGACGAGAGCAGGCACATTCAGCTTAGAATGGCCATTGACATTAAATGCTTTAATCCATAGTCTTATTTAATCTATTGTGAAACAAAATCTAAACGACATAATAAAAAGTCAACCGTACCACGGATTCCCAGACAGTCTCCCACACTGGTACTAGCGAGGCCTTAAGCTGTGTAACTTCTGCGATCTGACGAGAGCAGGCACATTCAGCTTAGAATGGCCTTTGACATTAAATGCTTTAATCCATAGTCCTTTTTAATCGATTGTGAAACAAAATCTAAACGACATAATAAAAAGTCAACCGCACCACGGATTCCCAGACAGTCTCCCACACTGGTACTAACGAGGCCTTAAGCTGTGTAACTTCTGCGATCTGACGAGAGCAGGCACATTCAGCTTAGAATGGCCATTGACATTATATGCTTTAATCCATAGTCCTTTTTAATCGATTGTGAAACAAAATCTAAACGACATACCAAAAAGTCAACCGCACTACGGATTCCCAGACAGTCTCCCACACTGGTACTAGCGAGGCCTTAAGCTGTGTAACTTCTGCGATCTGACGAGAGCAGGCACATTCAGCTTAGAATGGCCATTGACATTAAATGCTTTAATCCATAGTCCTTTTTAATCGATTGTGAAACAAAATCTAAACGACATAATAAAAAGTCAACTGCACCACGGATTCCCAGACAGTCTCCCACACTGGTACTAGTGAGGCCTTAAGCTGTGTAACTTCTGCGATCTGACGAGAGCAGGGACATTCAGCTTAGAATGGCCATTGACATTAAATGCTTTAATCCATAGTCCTTTTTAATCGATTGTGAAACAAAATCTAAACGACATAATAAAAATTCAACTGCACCACGGATTCCCAGACAGTCTCCCACACTGGTATTAGCGAGGCCTTAAGCTGTGTAACTTCTGCGATCTGACGAGAGCAGGCACATTCAGCTTAGAATGGCCATTGACATTAAATGCTTTAATCCATAGTCCTATTTAATCTATTGTGAAACAAAATCTAAACGACATAATAAAAAGTCAACCGCACCACGGATTCCCAGACAGTCTCCCACACTGGTACTAGCGAGGCGTTAAGCCGTGTTACTTCTGCGATCTAACGAGAGCAGGCACATTCAGCTTAGAATGGGCATTGACATTAAATGCTTTAATCCATAGTCCTTTTTAATCGATTGTGAAACCAAATCTAAACAACATAATAAAAAGTCAACCGCACAACGGATTCCCAGACAGTCTCCCACACTGGTACTAGCGAGGTCTTAAGCTGTGTAACCTCTGCGATCTGACGAGAGCAGGCACATTCAGCTTAGAATGGCCATTGACATTAAAAGCCTTAATCCATAGTCCTATTTAATCTATTGTGAAACAAAATCTAAACAACATAATAAAAAGTCAACCGCACCACGGATTCCCAGAGTGTCTCCCACACTGGTACTAGCGAGGCCTTAAGCTGTGTAACTTCTGCGATTTGACGAGAGCAGGGACATTCAGCTTAGAATGGCCATTGACATTAAATGCTTTAATCCATAGTCCTTTTTAATCGATTGTGAAACAAAATCTAAACGACATAATAAAAATTCAACCGCACCACGGATTCCCAGACAGTCTCCCACACTGGTACTAGCGAGGCCTTAAGCTGTGTAACTTCTGCGTTCTGACGAGAGCAGGTACATTCAGCTTAGAATGGCCATTGACGTTAAATGCTTTAATCCATAGTCCTTTTTAATCGATTGTGAAACAAAATCTAAACGACATAATAAAAAGTCAACCGCACCACGGATTCCCAGACAGTCTCCCACACTGGTACTAGCGAGGTTTTAAGCTGTGTAACTTCTGCGATCTGACGAGAGCAGGGACATTCAGCTTAGAATGGCCATTGACATTAAATGCTTTAATCCATAGTCCTTTTTAATCGATTGTGAAACAAAATCTAAACGACATAATAAAAATTCAACCGCTCCACGGATTCCCAGACAGTCTCCCACACTGGTACTAGCGAGGCCTTAAGCTGTGTAACTTCTGCGATCTGACGAGAGCAGGCACTTTCAGCTTAGAATGGCCATTGACATTAAAAGCCTTAATCCATAGTCCTATTTAATCTATTGTGAAACAAAATCTAAACAACATAATAAAAAGTCAACCGCACCACGGATTCCCAGACAGTCTCCCACACTGGTACTAGCGAGGCCTTAAGCTGTGTAACTTCTGTGATCTGACGAGAGCAGGGACATTCAGCTTAGAATGGCCATTGACATTAAATGCTTTAATCCATAGTCCTTTTTAATCGATTGTGAAACAAAATCTAAACAACATAATAAAAAATCAACCGCACCACGGATTCCCAGACAGTCTCCCACACTGGTACTAGCGAGGCCTTAAGCTGTGTAACTTCTGTGATCTGACGAGAGCAGGGACATTCAGCTTTGAATGGGCATTGACATTAAATGCTTTAATCCATAGTCCTTTTTAATCGATTGTGAAACAAAATCTAAACGACATAATAAAAAATCAACCGCACCACGGATTCCCAGACAGTCTCCCACACTGGTACTAGCGAGGCCTTAAGCTGTGTAACTTCTGCGTTCTGACGAGAGCAGGCACATTCAGCTTAGAATGGCCATTGACGTTAAATCCTTTAATCCATAGTCCTATTTAATCTATTGTGAAACAAAATCTAAACGACATAATAAAAAGTCAAGCGCACCACGGATTCCCAGACAGTCTCCCACACTGGTACTAGCGAGGCCTTAAGCTGTGTAACTTCTGCGATCTGACGAGAGCAGGCACATTCAGCTTAGAATGGCCATTGACATTAAGTGCTTTAATCCATAGTTCTATTTAATCTATTGTGAAACAAAATCTAAACGACATAATAAAAAGTCAACCGCACCACGGATTCCCAGACAGTCTCCCACACTGGTACTAGCGAGGCCTTAAGCTGTGTAACTTCTGCGATCTGACGAGAGCAGGCACATTCAGCTTAGAATGGCCATTGACATTAAATGCTTTAATCCATAGTCCTATTTAATCTATTGTGAAACAAAATCTAAACGACATAATAAAAAGGCAACCGCACCACGGATTCCCAGACAGTCTCCCACACTGGTACTAGCGAGGCCTTAAGCTGTGTAACTTCTGCGATCTGACGAGAGCAGGCACATTCAGCTTAGAATGGCCATTGACATTAAATGCTTTAATCCATAGTCCTTTTTAATCGATTGTGAAACAAAATCTAAACGACATAATAAAAAGTCAACCGCACCACGGATTCCCAGACAGTGTCCCACACTGGTACTAGCGAGGCCTTAAGCTGTGTAATTTCTGCGATCTGACGAGAGCAGGCACATTCAGCTTAGAATGGCCATTGACATTAAATGCTTTAATCCATAGTCCTTTTTAATCGATTGTGAAACAAAATCTAAACGACATAATAAAAAGGCAACCGCACCACGGATTCCCAGACAGTCTCCCACACTGGTACTAGCGAGGCCTTAAGCTGTGTAACTTCTGCGATCTGACGAGAGCAGGGACATTCAGCTTAGAATAGCCATTGACATTAAATGCTTTAATCCATAGTCCTTTTTAATCGATTGTGAAACAAAATCTAAACGACATAATAAAAATTCAACCACACCACGGATTCCCAGACAGTCTCCCACACTGGTACTAGCGAGGCCTTAAGCTGTGTAACTTCTGCGATCTGACGAGAGCAGGCACATTCAGCTTAGAATGGCCATTGACGTTAAATGCTTTAATCCATAGTCCTATTTAATCTATTGTGAAACAAAATCTAAACGACATAATAAAAAGTCAACCGCACCACTGATTCCCAGACAGTCTCCCACACTCGTACTAGCGAGGCCTTAAGCTGTGTAACTTCTGCGATCTGACGAGAGCAGGCACATTCAGCTTAGAATGGCCATTGACATTAAAAGCCTTAATCCATAGTCCTATTTAATCTATTGTGAAACAAAATCTAAACAACATAATAAAAAGCCAACCGCACCACGGATTCCCAGACAGTCTCCCACACTGGTACTAGCAAGGCCTTAAGCTGTGTAACTTCTGCGATCTGACGAGAGCAGGCACATTCAGCTTAGAATGGCCACTGACATTAAATGCTTTAATCCATAGTCCTTTTTAATCGATTGTGAAACAAAATCGAAACGACATAATAAAAAGTCAACCGCACCACGGATTCCCAGACAGTCTCCCACACTGGTACTAGCGAGGCCTTAAGCTGTGTAACTTCTGCGATCTGACGAGAGCAGGCACATTCAGCTTAGAATGGCCATTGACATTATATGCTTTAATCCATAGTCCTTTTTAATCGATTGTGAAACAAAATCTAAACGACATAACAAAAAGTCAACCGCACCACGGATTCCCAGACAGTCTCCCACACTGGTACTAGCGAGGCCTTAAGCTGTGTAACTTCTGCGATCTGACGAGAGCAGGGACATTCAGCTTAGAATGGCCATTGACATTAAATGCTTTAATCCATAGTCCTTTTTAATCGATTGTGAAACAAAATCTAAACGACATAATACAAAGTCAACCGCACCACGGATTCCCAGACAGTCTCCCACACTGGTACTAGCGAGGCCTTAAGCTGTGTAACTTCTGCGATCTGACGAGGGCAGGCACATTCAGCTTAGAATGGCCATTGACGTTAAATGCTTTAATCCATAGTCCTATTTAATCTATTGTGAAACAAAATCTAAACGACATAATAAAAAGTCAACCGCACCACGGATTCCCAGACAGTCTCCCACATTGGTACTAGCGAGGCGTTAAGCTGTGTAAGTTCTGCGATCTAACAAGAGCAGGCACATTCAGCTTAGACTGGCCATTGACATTAAATGCTTTAATCCATAGTCCTTTTTAATCGATTGTGAAACAAAATCTAAACGACATAATAAAAAGTCAACCGCACCACGGATTCCCAGACAGTCTCCGACACTGGTACTAGCGAGGCCTTAAGCCGTGTAACTTCTGCGATCTGACGAGAGCAGGGACATTCAGCTTAGAATAGCCATTGACATTAAATGCTTTAATCCATAGTCCTTTTTAATCGATTGTGAAACAAAATCTAAACAACATAATAAAAAGCCAACCGCACCACGGATTCCCAGACAGTCTCCCACACTGGTACTAGCAAGCCCTTAAGCTGTGTAACTTCTGCGATCTGACGAGAGCAGGCACATTCAGCTTATAATGGCCACTGACATTAAATGCTTTAATCCATAGTCCTTTTTAATCGATTGTATAACAAAATCGAAACGACATAATAAAAAGTCAACCGCACCACGGATTCCCAGACAGTCTCCCACACTGGTACTAGCGAGGACTTAAGCTGTGTAACTTCTGCGATCTGACGAGAGCAGGCACATTCAGCTTAGAATGGCCATTGACTTTATATGCTTTAATCCATAGTCCTTTTTAATCGATTGTGAAACAAAATCTAAACGACATAACAATAAGTCAACCGCACCACGGATTCCCAGACAGTCTCCCACACTGGTACTAGCGAGGCCTTAAGCTGTGTAACTTCTGCGATCTGACGAGAGCAGGCACATTCAGCTTAGAATGGCCATTGACATTAAATGCTTTAATCCATAGTCCTTTTTAATCGATTGTGAAACAAAATCTAAACGACATAATAAAAAGTCAACTGCACCACGGATTCCCAGACAGTCTCCCACACTGGTACTAGCGAGGCCTTAAGCTGTGTAACTTCTGCGATCTGACGAGAGCAGGGACATTCAGCTTAGAATGGCCATTGACATTAAATGCTTTAATCCATAGTCCTTTTTAATCGATTGTGAAACAAAATCTAAACGACATAATAAAAATTCAACTGCACCACGGATTCCCAAACAGTCTCCCACACTGGTATTAGCGAGGCCTTAAGCTGTGTAACTTCTGCGATCTGACGAGAGCAGGCACATTCAGCTTAGAATGGCCATTGACGTTAAATGCTTTAATCCATAGTCCTATTTAATCTATTGTGAAACAAAATCTAAACGACATAATAAAAAGTCAACCGCACCACGGATTCCCAGACAGTCTCCCACACTGGTACTAGCGAGGCGTTAAGCCATGTTACTTCTGCGATCTAACGAGAGCAGGCACATTCAGCTTAGAATGGGCATTGACATTAAATGCTTTAATCCATAGTCCTTTTTAATCGATTGTGAAACAAAATCTAAACGACATAATAAAAAGTCAACCGCACCACGGATTTCCAGACAGTCTCCCACACTGGTACTAGCGAGGTCTTAAGCTGTGTAACTTCTGCGATCTGACGAGAGCAGGCACATTCAGCTTAGAATGGCCATTGACATTAAAAGCCTTAATCCATAGTCCTATTTAATCTATTGTGAAACAAAATCTAAACAACATAATAAAAAGTCAACCGCACCACGGATTCCCAGAGTGTCTCCCACACTGGTACTAGCGAGGCCTTAAGCTGTGTAACTTCTGCGATTTGACGAGAGCAGGGACATTCAGCTTAGAATGGCCATTGACATTAAATGCTTTAATCCATAGTCCTTTTTAATCGATTGTGAAACAAAATCTAAACGACATAATAAAAATTCAACCGCACCACGGATTCCCAGACAGTCTCCCACACTGGTACTAGCGAGGCCTTAAGCTGTGTAACTTCTGCGTTCTGACGAGAGCAGGCACATTCAGCATAGAATGGCCATTGACGTTAAATGCTTTAATCCATAGTCCTTTTTAATCGATTGTGAAACAAAATCTAAACGACATAATAAAAAGTCAACCGCACCACGGATTCCCAGACAGTCTCCCATACTGGTACTAGCGAGGTTTTAAGCTGTGTAACTTCTGCGATCTGACGAGAGCAGGGACATTCAGCTTAGAATGGCCATTGACATTAAATGCTTTAATCCATAGTCCTTTTTAATCGATTGTGAAACAAAATCTAAACAACATAATAAAAATTCAACCGCTCCACGGATTCCCAGACAGTCTCCCACACTGGTACTAGCGAGGCCTTAAGCTGTGTAACTTCTGCGATCTGACGAGAGCAGGCACTTTCAGCTTAGAATGGCCATTGACATTAAAAGCCTTAATCCATAGTCCTATTTAATCTATTGTGAAACAAAATCTAAACAACATAATAAAAAGTCAACCGCACCACGGATTCCCAGACAGTCTCCCACACTGGTACCAGCGAGGCCTTAAGCTGTGTAACTTCTGTGATCTGCCGAGAACAGGGACATTCAGCTTAGAATGGCCATTGACATTAAATGCTTTAATCCATAGTCCTTTTTAATCGATTGTGAAACAAAATCTAAACGACATAATAAAAAATCAACCGCACCACGGATTCCCAGACAGTCTCCCACACTGGTACTAGCGAGGCCTTAAGCTGTGTAACTTCTGCGATCTGACGAGGGCAGGCACATTCAGCTTAGAATGGCCATTAACATTAAATGCTTTAATCCATAGTCCTTTTTAATCGATTGTGAAACAAAATCTAAACGACATAATAAAAAGTCAACCGCACCACGGATTCCCAGACAGTCTCCCACACTGGTACTAGCGAGGCCTTAAGCTGTGTAACTTCGGCGATCTGACGAGAGCAGGGACATTCAGCTTAGAATGGCCATTGACATTAAATGCTTTAAGCCATAGTCCTTTTTAATCGATTGTGAAACAAAATCTAAACGACATAATAAAAAGTCAACCACACCACGGATTCCCAGACAGTCTCCCACACTGGTACTAACGAGGCCTTAAGCTGTGTAACTTCTGCGATCTGACGAGAGCAGGCACATTCAGCTTAGAATGGCCATTGACATTAAATGCTTTAATCCATAGTCCTTTTTAATCGATTGTGAAACATAATCTAAACGACATAATAAAAAGTCAACCGCACCACGGATTCCCAGACAGTCTCCCACACTGGTACTAGCGAGGCCTTAAGCTGTGTAACTTCTGCGATCTGACGAGAGCAGGTACATTCAGCTTAGAATGGCCATTGACATTAAATGCTTTAATCCATAGTCCTTTTTAATCGATTGTGAAACAAAATCTAAACGACATAATAAAAATTCAACCGCACCACGGATTCCCAGACAGTCTCCCACACTGGTACTAGCGAGGCCTTAAGCTGTGTAACTTCTGCGATCTGACGAGAGCAGGCACATTCAGCTTAGAATGGCCATTGACGTTAAATGCTTTAATCCATAGTCCTATTTAATCTATTGTGAAACAAAATCTAAACGACATAATAAAATGTCAACCGCACCACGGATTCCCAGACAGTCTCCCACATTGGTACTAGCGAGGCGTTAAGCTGTGTAAGTTCTGCGATCTAACAAGAGCAGGCACATTCAGCTTAGAATGGCCATTGACATTAAATGCTTTAATCCATAGTCCTTTTTAATCGATTGTGAAACAAAATCTAAACGACATAATTAAAAGTCAACCGCACCACGGATTCCCAGACAGTCTCCCACACTAGTACTAGCGAGTCCTTAAGCTGTGTAACTTCTGCGATCTGACGAGAGCAGGCACATTCAGCTTAGAATGGCAATTGACATTAAATGCTTTAAACCATAGTCCTTTTTAATCGATTGTGAAACAAAATCTAAACGACATAATAAAAAGTCAACCGCACCACGGATTCCCAGACAGTCTCCCACACTGGTACTAGCGAGGCCTTAAGCTGTGTAACTTCTGCGATCTGAGGAGGGCAGGGACATTCAGCTTAGAATGGCCATTGACATTAAATGCTTTAATCCATAGTCCTTTTAATCGATTGTGAAACAAAATCTAAACGACATAATAAAAAGTCAACCGCACCACGGATTCCCAGACAGTCTCCCACACTAGTACTAGCGAGGCCTTAAGCTGTGTAACTTCTGCGATCTGACGAGAGCAGGCACATTCAGCTTAGAATGGCCATTGACGTTAAATGCTTTAATCCATAGTCCTATTTAATCTATTGTGAAACAAAATCTAAACAACATAATAAAAAGCCAACCGCACCACGGATTCCCAGACAGTCACCCACACTGGTACTAGCGAGGACCTTAAGCTGTGTAACTTCTGCAATCTGACGAGAGCAGGCACATTCAGCTTAGAATGGCCATTGACATTAAATGCTTTAATCCATAGTCCTTTTTAATCGATTGTGAAACAAAATCTAAACGACATAATAAAAATTTAACCGCACCACGGATTCCCAGACAGTCTCCCACACTGGTACTAGCGAGGCCTTAAGCTTTGTAACTTCTGCGATCTGACGAGAGTAGGCACATTCAGCTTAGAATGGCCATTGACGTTAAATGCTTTAATCCATAGTCCTATTTAATCTATTGTGAAACAAAATCTAAACGACATAATAAAAAGGCAACCGCACCACGGATTCCCAGACAGTCTCCCACACTGGTACTAGCGAGGCCTTAAGCTGTGTAACTTCTGCGATCTGACGAGAGCAGGCACATTCAGCTTAGAATGGCCGTTGACATTAAAAGCCTTAATCCATAGTCCTATTTAATCTATTGTGAAACAAAATCTAAACAACATAATAAAAAGTCAACCGCACCACGGATTCCCAGAGTGTCTCCCACACTGGTACTAGCGAGGCCTTTAGCTGTGTAACTTCTGCGATTTGACGAGAGCAGGGAAATTCAGCTTAGAATGGCCATTGACGTTAAATGCTTTAATCCATAGTCCTATTTAATCTATTGTGAAACAAAATCTAAACGACATAATAAAAAGTCAACCGCACCACGGATTCCCAGACAGTCTCCCACACTGGTACTAGCGAGGTTTTAAGCTGTGTAACTTCTGCAATCTGACGAGAGCAGGGACATTCAGCTTAGAATGGCCATTGACATTAAATGCTTTAATCCATAGTACTTTTTAATCGATTGTGAAGCAAAATCTAAACGACATAATAAAAATTCAACCGCTCCACGGATTCCCAGACAGTCTCCCACACTGGTACTAGCGAGGCCTTAAGATGTGTAACTTCTGCGATCTGACGAGAGCAGGCACATTCAGCTTAGAATGGCCATTGACATTAAATGCTTTAATCCATAGTCCTTTTTAATCGATTGTGAAACAAAATCTAAACGACATAATAAAAAGTCAACCGCACCACGGATTCCCAGACAGTCTCCCACACTGGTACTAGCGAGGCCTTAAGCTGTGTAACTTCTGCTATCTGACGAGAGCAGGCACATTCAGCTTAGAATGGCCATTGACGTTAAGTGCTTTAATCCATAGTCCTATTTAATCTATTGTCAAACAAAATCTAAACGACATAATCAAAAGTCAACCGCACCACGGATTCCGAGACAGTCTCCCACACTGGTACTAGAGAGGCCTTAAGCTGTGTAACTTCTGCGATCTGACGAGAGCAGGAACATTCAGCTTAGAATGGCCATCGACATTAAACGCTTTAATCCATAGTCCTTTTTAATCGATTGTGAAATTAAATCTAAACGACATAATAAAAAGTCAACTGCACCACGGATTCCCAGACAGTCTCCCACACTGGTACTAGCGAGGTTTTAAGCTGTGTAACTTCTGCAATCTGACGAGAGCAGGGACATTCAGCTTAGAATGGCCATTGACATTAAATGCTTTAATCCATAGTCCTTTTTAATCGATTGTGAATCAAAATATAAACGACATAATAAAAATTCAACCGCTCCACGGATTCACAGACAGTCTCCCACACTGGTACTAGCGAGGCCTTAAGCTGTGTAACTTCTGCGATCTGACGAGAGCAGGCACATTCAGCTTAGAATGGCCATTGACATTAAATGCTTTAATCCATAGTCCTTTTTAATCGATTGTGAAACAAAATCTAAACGACATAATAAAAAGTAAACTACACCACGGATTCCCAGACAGTCTCCCACACTGGTACTAGCGAGGCGTTAAGCTGTGTAACTTCTGCGATCTACCGAGAGCAGGCACATTCAGCTTAGAATGGCCGTTGACATTAAAAGCCTTAATCCATAGTCCTATTTAATCTATTGTGAAACAAAATCTAAACAACATAATAAAAAGTCAACCGCACCACGGATTCCCAGAGAGTCTCCCACACTGGTACGAGCGAGGCCTTAAGTTGTGTAACTTTTGTGATCTGACAAGAGGAGGGACATTTAGCTTAGAATGGCCATTGACATTAAATGCTTTAATCCATAGTCCTTTTTAATCGATTGTGAAACAAAATCTAAACGACATAATAAAAATTCAACCGCACCACGGATTCCCAGACAGTCTCCCACACTGGTACTAGCGAGGCCTTAAGCTGTGTAACTTCTGTGTTCTGACGAGAGCAGGCACATTCAGCTTAGAATGGCCATTGACGTTAAATTCTTTAATCCATAGTCCTATTTAATCTATTGTGAAACAAAATCTAAACGACATAATAAAAAGTCAACCGCACCACGGATTCCCAGACAGTCTCCCACACTGGTACTAGCGAGGCCTTATGCTGTGTAACTTCTGCGATCTGACGAGAGCAGGCACATTCAGCTTAGAATGGCCATTGACAATAAATGCGTTAATCCATAGTCCTTTTTAATCGATTGTGAAACAAAATCTAAACGACATAATAAAAAGTCAACCGCACCACGGATTCCCAGACAGTCTCCCACACTGGTACTAGCGAGGCCTTAAGCTGTGTAACTTCTGCGATCTGACGAGAGCAGGCACATTCAGCTTAGAATGGCCATTGACATTAAATGCTTTAATCCATAGTCCTTTTTAATCGATTGTGAAACAAAATCTAAACGACATAATAAAAAGGCAACCGCTCCACGGATTCCCAGACAGTCTCCCACACTGGTACTAGCGAGGTTTTAAGCTGTGGAACTTCTGCGATCTGACGAGAGCAGGGACATTCTGCTTAGAATGGCCATTGACATTAAATGCTTTAATTCATAGTCCTTTTTAATCGATTGTGAAACAAAATCTAAACGACATAAAAAAAGCTCAACCACACCACGGATTCCCAGACAGTCTCCCACACTGGTACTAGTGAGGACTTAAGCTGTGTAACTTCTGCGATCTGACGAGAGCAGGGACATTCAGCTTAGAATGGCCATTGACATTAAATGCTTTAATCCATAGTCCTTTTTAATCGATTGTGAAACAAAATCTAAACGACATAATAAAAATTCAACCGCACCATGGATTCCCACACATTCTCCCACACTGGTACTAGCGAGGCCTTAAGCTGTGTAACTTCTGCGATCTGACGAGAGCAGGCACATTCAGCTTAGAATGGCCATTGACATTAAATGCTTTAATCCATAGTCCTTTTTAATCGATTGTGAAACAAAATCTAAACGACATAATAAAAAGTCAACCGCACCACGGATTCCCAGACAGTCTCCCACACTGGTACTAGCGAGGCCTTAAGCTGTGTAACTTCTGCGATGTGACGAGAGCAGGCACATTCAGCTTAGAATGGCCATTGACATTAAATGCTTTAATCCATAGTCCTTTTTAATCGATTGTGAAACAAAATCTAAACGACATAATAAAAAGTCAACCGCACCACGGATTCCCAGACAGTCTCCCACACTGGTACTAGCGAGGCCTTAAGCTGTGTAACTTCTGCGATCTGACGAGAGCAGGGACATTCAGCTTAGAATGGCCATTGACATTAAAAGCTTTAATCCATAGTCCTTTTTAATCGATTGTGAAACAAAATCTAAACGACATAATAAAATTCAACCACACCATGTATCCCCAGACAGTCTCCCACACACGTACTAGCGAGGCCTTAATCTGTGTAACTTCTGCGATCTGACGAGAGCAGGCACATTCAGCTTAGAATGGCGATTGACATTAAATGCTTTAATCCATAGTCCTTTTTAATCGATTGTGAAACAAAATCTAAACGACATAATAAAACGTCAACCGCACCATGGATTCCCAGACAGTCTCCCACACTGGTACTAGCGAGGTTTTAAGCTGTGTAACTTCTGCGATCTGACGAGAGCAGGGACGTTCAGCTTAGAATGGCCATTGCCATTAAATGCTTTAATCCATAGTCCTTTTTAATCGATTGTGAAACAAAATCTAAACGACATAATAAAAATTCAACCGCACCACGGATTCCCAGACAGTCTCCCACACTGGTACCAGCGAGGCCTTAAGCTGTGTAACTTCTGCGATCTGACGAGAGCAGGCACATTCAGCTTAGAATGGCCATTGACGCTTAATGCTTTAATCCATAGTCCTATTTAATCTATTGTGAAACAAAATCTAAACGACATAATAAAAAGTCAACCGCACCACGGATTCCCAGACAGTCTCCCACACTGGTACTAGCGAGGCGTTAAGCTGTGTAACTTCTGCGATCTAACGAGAGCAGGCACATTCAGCTTAGAATAGCCATTGACATTAAATGCTTTAATCCATAGTCCTTTTTAATCGATTGTTAAACAAAATCTAAACGACATAATAAAATGTCAACCGCACCACGGATTCCCAGACAGTCTCCCACACTGGTACTAGCGAGGCCTTAAGCTGTGCAACTTCTGCGATCTGATGAGAGCAGGCACATTCAGCTTAGAATGGCCATTGACATTAGAAGCCTTAATCCATAGTCCTATTTAATCTATTGTGAAACAAAATCTAAACAACATAATAAAAAGTCAACCGCACCGCGGATTCTCAGAGAGTCTCCCACACTGGTACTAGTGAGGCCTTAAGCTGTGTAACTTCTGTGTTCTGACGAGAGCAGGCACATTCAGCTTAGAATGGCCATTGACGTTAAATGCTTTAATCCATAGTCCTATTTGATCTATTGTGAAACAAAATCTAAACGACATAATAAAAAGTCAACCGCACCACGGATTCCCAGACAGCCTCCCACACTGGTACTAGCAAGGCCTTAAGCTGTGTAACTTCTGCGTTCTGACGAGAGCAGGCACATTCAGCTTAGAATGGCCATTGACATTAAATGATTTAATCCATAGTCCTTTTTAATCGATTGTGAAACAAAATCTAAACGACATAATAAAAAGTCAACCGCACCACGGATTCCCAGACAGTCTCCCACACTGGTACTAGTGAGGCCTTAAGCTGTGTAACTTCTGCGATCTGACGAGAGCAGGCACATTCAGCGTAGAATGGCCATTAACATTTAACCCTTTAATCCATAGTCCTTTTTAATCGATTGTGAAACAAAATCTAAACTACATAATAAAAAGTAAACCACACCACGGTTTCCCAGACAGTCTCCCACACTGGTACTAGTGGGGCCTTAATCTGCGTAACTTCTGCGATGTGACCACAGCAGGAACATCCATCTTAGAATGGCCATTGACACTAAATGCTTTAATCCATAGTCCTTTTTATTCGATTGTGAAACAAAATCTAAACGACATAATAAAAAGTCAACCGCACCACGAATTCCCAGACAGTTTACCACACTGGTACTTACAAGGACTTAAGCTGTGTAACTTCTGCGATCTGACGAGAGCAGGCACATTCAGCTTCGAATGGCCGCTGACATTACATGTGTTAGTCCATAGTCCTTTTTAATCGATTGTGAAACAAAATCCAAACGACATAATAAAAATTCAACCGCACCACGGATTCCTAGACAGTCTCCCACACTGGTACTAGTGACGCCTTAAGCTGTGTAACTTCTGCAATCTTACGAGAGCAGGCACATTCAGCGTAGAACGGCCATTGACATTAAATGCTTTAATCCATAGTCCTTTTTAATCGATTGTAAAACAAAATCTAAACGACATAATAAATAGTCAACTGCACCAACGATTCCCAGACAGTCTCCCACACTGGTACTAGCGAGGCCTTAAGCTGTGTAACTTCTGCGATCTGACGAGAGCAGGCACATTCAGCTTAGAATGGCCATTGACATTAAATGATTTAATCCATAGTCCTTTTTAATCGATTGTGAAACAAAATCTAAACGACATAATAAAAAGTCAACTGCATCACGGATTCCCAGATAGTCTCCCACACTGGTACTAGCAAGGACTTAAGCTGTGTAACTTCTGAAATCTGACGAGAGCAGGCATATTCAGCTAAGAATGGCCGTTGACATTAAATGCTTTAATCCATAGTCCTTTTTAATCGATTTTGAAACAAAATCTAAACGACATAATAAAAAGGCAACCGCACCATGAATTCCCAGACTGTCTCCCACACTGGTACTAGCAATGACTTAAACTGTGTAACTTCTGCGATCTGACGAAAGCAGGCACATTCAGCTTAGAATGGCCATTAACCCCTTAATGACCAGCCCATTTTAGGCCCTAATGACCAAGCTATTTTATTCGTTTTTCTATAGTCGCATTCAAAGAGCTATAACGTTTTTATTTTTTCGTCTACATAGCTGTATGAGGACTTGTTTTTTGCGGGATTAGTTGTGCTTTTTAATAGCACCATTTTTGGGTACATATAATTTTTATATTAACTTTTATTAACCCTTTTGGGGGGATTATAAAAAAAAACTGAAATTCAGCCATTGTTCTATGCGTTTTTAAATTGACGCCGTTCACTATGCGACCTAAATAACATGTTACCTTTATTCTATGGGTCGGTACGATTAGGGTTATACCACATATGTATAGGTTTTTTTAAGTTTTACGACTTTTGCACAATAAAAACACTTTTGAACTAAAATTATTTGTTTTTGCATCGTCGCTTTCCAAGAGCCGTAATTTTTTTATTTTTCCATCAATGTAGTGATTTTTTGGGCTTGTTTTCTGCGGGACAAGACGTAGTTTTAAATGGTACTGTTTTGGGGTGCATGGGACTTATTGATTCATTTTTATTATGACTTTTTTGGGGGGCAATGGAAAAAAATTGCAATTTCGGCATGGTTTTTTGCGTTTTTTTTTTTACGGTGTTCACTTTGCGGTTTAAATTACATATTAACTTTATTAATGGAGTCATTACGGTCGCGGCGATTCCACATATGTGTACTTTTTTTTTTTTTTACACTTTTACTAAATAAAACCACTTTTTATGGAAAAAAATGGATTTATTTTTTTACTGTACTTTTTATTAATAATATTTATTTCACTTTGATAACTGATTTCATTAGTCCCACTAGGGGACTTTACTGTGCGATCTTCCGATCGCTGCTATAATGCTTTGGTATACTTCGTATACCAGAGCATTATTGCCTGTCAGTGTAAATCTGACAGGCAATCTGTTAGGCCTCATGCACACGACCGTATTTTTTCCCACCCGTAAATACTGGCGTAAATACGGGTCCGGTGTCACACGTATTCCACCCGTTTTGCACCAGTATTTACGGACCCGTGCCCGTAAATATGGGTCCAGTGTCACCCGTATTCCACCCGTATTTACGGGCACGTTTTTGGCGGCAAAATAGCACTGCACTAATCGGCAGCCCCTTCTCTCTATCAGTGCAGGATAGAGAGAAGGGACAGCCTTTTCTGTAATAAAAGTTAAAGAAATTCATACTTACCCGGCCGTTGTCTTGGTGACGCGTCCCTCTCTTCACATCCAGCCCGACATCTCTGGATGACGCGGCAGTCCATGTGACCGCTGCAGCCTGTGATTGACCTGTGATTGGCTGCAGCGGTCACATGGCCTGAAACGTCATCCAGGACGTCGGGCCGGATGTCGAGAGGGACGCGTCACCAAGGCTACGGGCAGGAGACCGGACTGGAGGAAGCAGGAAGTTGTCGGTAAGTATGAACGTCTTTTATTTTTATTTTTTACAGGTTTATACTGATCGGTAGTCACTGTCCAGGGTGCTGAAAGAGTTACTGCCGATCAGGTTAACTCTTTCAGCTCCCTGGACAGTGACTATTTACTGACGTCGCTTAGCAACGCTGCCGTAATGACAGGTGCACACATGTAGCCACCCGTCATTACGAGAGCTCCATAGACTTCTATGGACTGTCCGTGCCGTTATTACGGCCTGAAATAGGACATGTTCTATCTTTTTCAACGGCACGGGCACCTTCCCGTGAGAAAACGGGAAGGCACCCGTCGCCAATAGAAGTCTATGAGCCCGTTATTACGGGTCGTAATTACGACCCGTAATAACGGGAGTTTTTACGGTCGTGTGCATGAGGCCTTAGGACGTGCCTCCGGTGCGTCCTAACAGGAATATGTCCAGGGCAGACCTGGGGGCTTTTATCAAGCCCCCGGCTGCCATGACACCCCATCGGAGACCCGCGATTTCATTCGCGGGCCGCCGATGGGTGACAGAGGGAGCGCACTCCCTCTGTAAACAAAGTTAAATGCCGCGGCCGCTATTGACGGCGGCATTTAACGGGTTAAACGGCCGCGATAGGAGTAAACTTCGATCGCGGGCGTTGGAGCAGGAGCTCAGCTGTCATCAGACAGCAGAGCCCCGGCTCCTGCCTGCACGGGAGACCCGTGCAGGACTTAGACTAGGCTGACGTGAAAAGGCGTCAGCCTAGCCTAAAGCCCATTAGTGACCGACGTAAAAAGGCGTATTAGTGGTCACTAAGGGGTTAACATTTAACGCTTTAATCCATAGTCCTTTTTAATCGATTGTGAAACAAAATCTAAACGACATAATAAAAGGTCAACTGCACCATGTATTCCCAGATAGTCTCCCACACTGGTACAAGCAAGGACTTAAGCTGAGTAACTTCTGCGATCTGACGAGAGCAGGCACATTCAGCTAAGAATGGCCATTGACATTAAATGCTTTAATCCATAGTCCTTTTTAATCGATTTTGAAACAAAATCTAAACGACATAATAAAAACTCAACCGCACCATGGATTCCCAGACTGTCTCCCACACTGGTACTAGCAAGGACTTAAGCTGTGTAACTTCTGCGATCTGACAAGAGCAGGCATATTCAGCGTAGAATGGCCATTAACATTTAACGCTTTAATCCATAGTCCTTTTTAATCGATTGTGAAACAAAATCTAAACGACAAAATAAAAAGTCACCTGCACCACGGATTCCCAGATAGACTCCCACACCGGTACTAGCAAGGACTTAAGCTGTGTAACTTCTGCGATCTGACGAGAGCAGGCACATTCAGCTAAGAATGGCCATTCACATTAAATGCTTTAATCCATAGTCCTTTTTAATCGATTGTGAAACAAAATCGAAACAACATAATAAAATGTCAACCACGCCACGGATTACCAGACAGTCTCCCACACTAGTACTAGCGAGGCCTTAAGCTGTGTAACTTCTGCGATCTGATGAGAGGAGGCACATTCAGTTTAGAATGGCCATTGACGTTAAATGCTTTAATCCATAGTCCTTTTTAATCGATTGTGAGACAAAATCTAAACGACATAATAAAAAGTCAACCGCATCACGGATTCCCAGACAGTCTCCCACACTGCTACAAGCGAGGCCTTAAGCTGTGTAACTTCTGCCATGACAAGGCACATTCAGCTTAGAACGGCCATTGACATTAAATGTTTTGATCCATAGTCCTTTTTAATCGATTGTGAAACAAATTCTAAACGACATAATAAAAAGTCAACCACACCACGGATTCCCAGACAGTCTCCCTCACTGGTAATAGCGATGCCTGAAGCTGTGTAACCTCTGCGATCTGACGAGAGCAGGCACATTCAGCTTAGAATGGCCATTGACATTAAATGCTTTAATCCATAGTCCTTTTTAATCGATTGTGAATTTTTTTTTAAACGACATAATAAAAAAGCAACGGCACCACAGACTCCTAGACAGTCTCCCACACTGATACTAGCGAGGCCTTAAGCTGTGTAACATCTGCGATCTGACGAGAGCAGGCACATTTAGCTTGGAATGGTTATTGACAAAAAACGCTTTAATCCATAGTCCTTTTGAATTGATTGTGAAACAAAATCTAAACGACATAATAAAAAGTCAACCGCTCCACGGATTCCCAGATAGTCGCCCACACTGGTACTAGCAAGACCTTAGGCTGTGTAATTTCTGCCATCTGACAAGACAAAGCACATTCAGCTTAGAACGGCAGTTGACATCCATAATCCTTTTTAATCGATTGTGAAACAAAATCGAAACAACGTAATAAAATGGCAACCGCACCACGGATTCCCAGACAGTTTCCCTCACTGATACTAGCGAGGCCTTAAGCTGTGTAACTTCTGTGAGCTGACGAGAGGAGGCACATTCAGCTTAGAATGGCCATTGACATTAAATCTTTTAATCCATAGTCCTTTTTAATCGATTGTGAGACAAAATCTAAACGACAAAATAAAAACGCAACTGCACCACGTATTCCCAGACAGTGTCACACACTGGTTCTAGCAAGGTCTTAAGCTGTGTAACTTCTGCGATCTGACGAGAGCAGGCACTTTCAGCTTAGAATGGCCATTGACATTAAATGGTTTAATCCATAGTCCTTTTTAATCGATTGTGAAACAAAATCTAAACGACATAATAAAAAGGCAAGCACACCACGGATTCCCAGACAGTCTCCCACACTCGTACTAGCGAGGCCTTAAGCTGTGTAACTACTGCGATCTGACGAGCGCAGACACATTCAGCTTAGAATGGCCATTGAAGTTAAATGCTTTAATCCATAGTCCTTTTTAATCGATTGTGAAACAAAATCTAAACGACATAATAAAAAGTCAACCACAAAATGGATTCCCAGACAGTCAACCACACCACAGATTCCCAGACAGTCTCCCACGCTGGTACTAGCGAGGACTTAAGCTGTGTAACTTCTGCGATCTGACGAGGGCAGGCACATTCAGCTTAGAATGACCATTGACATTAAATGCTTTAATCCATAGTCCTTTTTAATCGATTGTGAAACAAAATCTAAACGACATAATAAAAAGTCAACCGCACCACGGATTCCCAGACAGTCTCCCACACTGGTACTAGCGAGGCCTTAAGCTGCGTAACTTCTGCGATCTGACAAAGGCAGGCACATTCAGCTTAGAATGGCCATTGACATTAAATGCTTTAATCCATAGTCCTTTTTAATCGATTGTGAAAAAAAATCTAAACGACATAATAAAAGGTCAACCGCACCAACGATTCCCAGACAGTCTCCCACGCTGGTACTAGCGAGGACTTAAGCTGTGTAACTTCTGCGATCTGACGAGGGCAGGCACATTCAGCTTAGAATGGCCATTGACATTAAATGCTTTAATCCATAGACCTTTTTAATCTATTGTGAAACAAAATCTAAACGTCATTTTATAAAGTCAACCGCACAACGCATTCCCAGACGGTCTCCCACACTGGTACTAGCGAGGCCTTAAGCTGTGTAATTTCTGCGATTTGACGAGTGCAGGCACATTCAGCTTAGAATGGCCATTTACTTTGAATGTTTTATCCATAGTCCTATTTAATCGATTGTGAAACAAAATCTAAACGACATAATAAAAAATCAACCGCACAACGGATTCCCAGACAGTCTCCCACACTGGTACTAGCGAGTCATTAAGCTGTGTAACTTCTGCGATCTGACGAGAGCAGGCACATTCAGCTTAGAATGGCCTTTGACATTGAATGCTTTAATCCATAGTCCTTTTTAATCGATATTGAAACAAAATCTAAACAACATAATAAAAAGGCAACCGCACCACGGATTCCTAGACAGTCTCCCACAATGGTACTAGCGAGGCCTTAAGCTGTGTAACTTCTGCGATCAGACGAGAGAAGGCACATTCATCTTAGAATGGATATTGACATTAAATGCTTTAATCCATAGTCCTTTTTAATCGATTGTGAAACAAAATCTAAACGACATAATAAAATAGCAACCACACCACGGATTCCCAGACAGTCTCCCACACTGGTACTAGCGAGGCTTTAAGCTGTGTAACTTCTGCGATCTGATGAGAGCTGGCACATTCAGCTTAGAATGGCCATTGACATTAAATGCTTTAATCCATAGACCTTTTTAATCTATTGTGAAACAAAATCTAAACGACATAATAAGATGTCAACCACACCACGGATTCCCAGACAGTCTCCCACACTGGTACTAGCGAGACCTTAAGCTGTGTAACTTCTGCGATGTGACGAGAGCAGGAACATTCAGCTAACAATAGCCATTAACATTAAATGCTTTAATCAATAGTCCTTTTTAAACTATTGTGAAACAAAAATCTAAATGACATAATAAAAGGGCAAGCGCACGACGGATTCCCAGACAGTCTCCCACACTGGTACTAGCGAGGACTTAAACTGTGTAACTTCTGAGATCAGACGAGAGAAGGCACATTCAGCTTAGAATGGATATTGCCATTAAATGCTTTAATCCATAGTACTTTTTAATCGATTGTAAAACAAAATCTAAAAGACATAATAAGATTTCAAACGCACCACGGAGTCTCCCACACTGGTACTAGCGAGACATTAAGCTGTGTAACTTCTGCGATCTGACGAGAGCAGGCACACTCAGCTTAGAATGGCCATTGACATTAAATGCTTTAATCCACAGTCCTTTTTAATCGATTGTGAAACAAAATCTAAACTACATAATAAAAAGTAAACCACACCACGGTTTCCCAGACAGTCTCCCACACTGGTACTAGTGGGGCCTTAATCTGCGTAACTTCTGCGATCTGACCACAGCAGGAACATCCATCTTAGAATGGCCATTGACACTAAATGCTTTAATCCATAGTCCTTTTTATTCGATTGTGAAACAAAATCTAAACGACATAATAAAAAGTCAACCGCACCACGAATTCCCAGACAGTTTCCCACACTGGTACTTACAAGGACTTAAGCTGTGTAACTTCTGCGATCTGACGAGAGCAGGCACATTCAGCTTCGAATGGCCGTTGACATTAAATGTGTTAGTCCATAGTCCTTTTTAATCGATTGTGAAACAAAATCCAAACGACATAATAAAAAGTCAACCGCACCACGGATTCCTAGACAGTCTCCCACACTGGTACTAGCGACGCCTTAAGCTGTGTAACTTCTGCAATCTTACGAGAGCAGGAACATTCAGCGTAGAACGGCCATTGACATTAAATGCTTTAATCCACAGTCCTTTTTAATCGATTGTGAAACAAAATCTAAACGACATAATAAAAAGTCAACCGCATCACGGATTCCCAGATAGTCTCCCACACTGGTACTAGCAAGGACTTAAGTTGTGTAACTTCTGAAATCTGACAAGAGCAGGCACATTCAGCTAAGAATGGCCGTTGACATTAAATGCTTTAATCCATAGTCCTTTTTAATCGATTTTGAAACAAAATCTAAACGACATAATAAAAAGGCAATCGCACCATGAATTCCCAGACTGTCTCCCACACTGGTACTAGCAAGGACTTAAACTGTGTAACTTCTGCGATCTGACGAAAGCAGGCACATTCAGCTTAGAATGGCCATTAACATTTAACGCTTTAATCCATAGTGCTTTTTTATCGATTGTGAAACAAAATCTAAACGACATAATAAAATGTCAACTGCACCACGTATTCCCAGATAGTCTCCCACACTGGTACTAGCGAGGCCTTAAGCTGTGTAACTTCTGCGATCTGACGAGAGCAGGCACATTCAGCTTAGAATGGCCATTGACGTTAAATGCTTTAATCCATAGTCCTAATTAATCTATTGTGAAACAAAATCTAAACAACATAATAAAAAGTCAACCACACCACAGATTCCCAGACAGTCTCCCACACTGGTACTAGCGAGGCGTTAAGCTGTGTAACTTCTGCGATCTAACGAGAGCAGGCACATTCAGCTTAGAATGGCCATTGACATTAAACGCTTTAATCCATAGTCCTTTTTAATCGATTGTGAAACAAAATCTAAACGACATAATAAAAATTCAACCGCACCACGGATTCCCAGACAGTCTCCCACACTGGTACTAGCGAGGCCTTAAGCTGTATAACTTCTGCGTTCTGACGAGAGCAGGCACATTCAGCTTAGAATGGCCATTGACGTTAAATGCTTTAATCCATAGTCCTATTTAATCTATTGTGAAACAAAATCTAAACGACATAATAAAAAGGCAACCGCACCACGGATTCCCAGACAGTCTCCCACACTGGTACTAGCGAGGCCTAAAGCTGTGTAACTTCTGTTATCTGACGAGAGCAGGGACATTCAGCTTAGAATGGCCATTGACATTAAATGCTTTAATCCATAGTCCTTTTTAATCGATTGTGAAACAAAATCTAAACGACATAATAAAAATTCAACCGCACCACGGATTCCCAGACAGTCTCCCACACTGGTACTAGCGAGGCCTTAAGCTGTGTAACTTCTGCGTTCTGACGAGAGCAGGCACATTCAGCTTAGAATGGCCATTGACGTTAAATGCTTTAATCCATAGTCCTATTTAATCTATTGTGAAACAAAATCTAAACGACATTATAAAAAGTCAACCGCACCACGGATTCCCAGACAGTCTCCCACACTGGTACTAGCGAGGCCTTAAGATGTGTAACTTCTGCTATCTGACGAGAGCAGGGACATTCAGCTTAGAATGGCCATTGACATTAAATGCTTTAATCCATAGTCCTTTTTAATCGATTGTGAAACAAAATCTAAACGACATAATAAAAAGTCAACCACACCACGGATTCCCAGACAGTCTCCCACACTGGTACTAGCGAGGCCTTAAGCTGTGTAACTTCTGCGATCTGACGAGAGCAGGCACATTCAGCTTAGAATGGCCATTGACATTAAATGCTTTAATCCATAGTCCTTTTTAATCGATTGTGAAACAAAATCTAAACGACATAATAAAAATTCAACCGCACCACGGATTCCCAGACAGTCTCCCACACTGGTACTAGCGAGGCCTTAAGCTGTGTAACTTCTGCGATCTGACGATAGAAGGCACATTCAGCTTAGAATGGCCATTGAAATTAAATGCTTTAATCCATAGTCCTTTTTAATCGATTGTGAAACAAAATCTAAAACGACATAATAAAAATTCAACCGCACCACGGATTCCCAGACAGTCTCCCACACTGGTACTAGCGAGGCCTTAAGCTGTGTAACTTCTGCGATCTGACAAGAGCAGGCACATTCAGCTTAGAATGGCCATTGACATTAAATGCTTTAATCCATAGTCCTTTTTAATCGATTGTGAAACAAAATCTAAACGACATAATAAAAATTCAACCGCACCACGGATTCCCAGACAGTCTCCGACACTGGTACTAGCGAGGCCTTAAGTTGTGTAACTTCTGCGATCTGACGAGAGCAGGCACATTCAGCTTAGAATGGCCATTGACATTAAAAGCCTTAATCCATAGTCCTATTTAATCTATTGTGAAATAAAATCTAAACAACATAATAAAAAGCCAAACACACCACGGATTCCCAGACAGTCTCCCACACTGGTACTAGCGAGGCCTTAAGCTGTGTAACTTCTGCGATCTGACGAGAGAAGGGACATTCAGCTTAGAACGGCCATTGACATTTAATGCTTTAATCCATAGTCCTTTTTAATCGATTGTGAAACAAAATCTAAACGACATAATAATAATTCAACCGCACCACGGATTCCCAGACAGTCTCCCACACTGGTACTAGCGAGGCCTTAAGCTGTGTAACTTCTGCTATCTGACGAGAGCAGGGACATTCAGCTTAGAATGGCCATTGACATTAAATGCTTTAATCCATAGTCCTTTTTAATCGATTGTGAAACAAAATCTAAACGATATAATAAAAATTCAACCGCACCACGTATTCCCAGACAGTCTCCCACACTGGTACTAGCGAGGCCTTAAGCTGTGTAACTTCTGCGATCTGACGAGAGCAGGCACATTCAGCTTAGAATGGCCATTGACGTTAAATGCTTTAATCCATAGTCCTAATTAATCTATTGTGAAACAAAATCTAAACGACATAATAAAAAGTCAACCGCACCACAGATTCCCAGACAGTCTCCCACACTGGTACTAGCGAGGCCTTAAGCTGTGTAACTTCTGCGATCTGACGAGAGCAGGAACATTCAGCTTTGAATGGCCATTGACATTAAATGCTTTAATCCATAGTCCTTTTTAATCGATTGTGAAACAAAATCTAAACGACATAATAAAAAGGCAACCGCACCACAGATTCCCAGACAGTCTCCCACACTGGTACTAGCGAGGCCTTAAGCTGTGTAACTTCTGCGATCTGACGAGAGCAGGGACATTCAGCTTAGAATGGCCATTGACATTAAATGCTTTAATCCATAGTCCTTTTTAATCGATTGTGAAACAAAATCTAAACGATATAATAAAAATTCAACCGCACCACGGATTCCCAGACAGTCTCCCACACAGATAATAGCGAGGCCTTAAGCTGTGTAACTTCTGCGATCTGACGAGAGCAGGCACATTCAGCTTAGAATGGCCATTGACGTTAAATGCTTTAATCCATAGTCCTAATTAATCTATTGTGAAACAAAATCTAAACGACATAATAAAAATTCAACCACACCACGGATTCCCAGACAGTCTCCCACATTGGTACTAGCGAGGCCTTAAGCTGTGTAACTTCTGCGTTCTGACGAGAGCAGGCACATTCAGCTTAGAATTGCCATTGACGTTAAATGCTTTAATCCATAGTCCTATTTAATCTATTGTGAAACAAAATCTAAACGACATAATAAAAAGTCAACCGCACCACAGTTTCCCAGACAGTCTCCCACACTGGTACTAGTGAGGCCTTAAGCTGTGTAACTTCTGCGATCTGACGAGAGCAGGCACATTCAGCTTTGAATGGCCATTGACATTAAATGCTTTAATCCATAGTCCTTTTTAATCGATTGTGAAACAAAATCTAAACGACATAATAAATAGTCAACTGCACCACGGATTCCCAGACAGTCTCCCACACTGGTACTAGCGAGGACTTAAGCTGTGTAACTTCTGCGATCTGACGAGAGCAGTCACATTCAGCTTAGAATGGCCATTGCCATTAAATGCTTTAATCCATAGTCCTTTTTAATCTATTGTGAAACAAAATCTAAACGACATAATAAAAAGTCAACCGCACCACGGATTCCCAGACAGTCTCCCACACTGGTACTAGCGAGGCCTTAAGCTGTGTAACTTCTGCGAACTGACGAGAGCAGGGACATTCAGCTTAGAATGGCCATTGACATTAAATGCTTTAATCCATAGTCCTTTTTAATCGATTGTGAAACAAAATCTAAACGACATAATACAAATTCAACCGTACCACGGATTCCCAGCCAGTCTCCCACACTGGTACTAGCGAGACCTTAATCTGTGTAATTTCTGCGTTCTGACGAGAGCAGGCACATTCAGCTTAGAATGGCCATTGACTTTAAATGCTTTAATCCATAGTCCTATTTAATCTATTGTGAAACAAAATCTAAACGACATAATAAAAAGTCAACCGCACCACGGATTCCCAGACAGTCTCCCACACTGGTACTAGCGAGGCCTTAAGCTGTGTAACTTCTGCTATCTGACGAGAGCAGGGACATACAGCTTAGAATGGCCATTGACATTAAATGCTTTAATCCATAGTCCTTTTTAATCGATTGTGAAACAAAATCTAAACGACATAATAAAAATTCAACCACACCACGGATTCAAAGACAGTCTCCCACACTGGTACTAGCGAGGCCTTAAGCTGTGTAACTTCTGCGATCTGACGAGAGCAGGCACATTCAGCTTAGAATGGCCATTGACGTGAAATGCTTTAATCCATAGTCCTAATTAATCTATTGTGAAACAAAATCTAAACGACATAATAAAAAGTCAACCGCACCACGGATTCCCAGACAGTCTCCCACACTGGTACTAGCGAGGCGTTAAGCAGTGTAACTTCAGCGATCTAACGAGAGCAGGCACATTCAGCTTAGAATGGCCATTGACATTAAATGCTTTAATCCATAGTCCTTTTTAATCGATTGTGAAACAAAATCTAAACGATATAATAAAAATTCAACCGCACCACGGATTCCCAGACAGTCTCCCACACTGGTACTAGCGAGGCCTTAAGCTGTGTAACTTCTGCGATCTGACGAGAGCAGGCACATTCAGCTTAGAATGGCCATTGACGTTAAATGCTTTAATCCATAGTCCTAATTAATCTATTGTGAAACAAAATCTAAACGACATAATAAAAATTCAACCACACCACGGATTCCCAGACAGTCTCCCACATTGGTACTAGCGAGGCCTTAAGCTGTGTAACTTCTGCGATCTGACGAGAGCAGGCACATTCAGCTTAGAATGGCCATTGACGTTAAATGCTTTAATCCATAGTCCTAATTAATCTATTGTGAAACAAAATCTAAACGACATAATAAAAAGTCAACCGCACCACAGATTCCCAGACAGTCTCCCACACTGGTACTAGCGAGGCCTTAAGCTGTGTAACTTCTGCGATCTGACGAGAGCAGGAACATTCAGCTTTGAATGGCCATTGACATTAAATGCTTTAATCCATAGTCCTTTTTAATCGATTGTGAAACAAAATCTAAACGACATAATAAAAAGGCAACCGCACCACAGATTCCCAGACAGTCTCCCACACTGGTACTAGCGAGGCCTTAAGCTGTGTAACTTCTGCGATCTGACGAGAGCAGGGACATTCAGCTTAGAATGGCCATTGACATTAAATGCTTTAATCCATAGTCCTTTTTAATCGATTGTGAAACAAAATCTAAACGATATAATAAAAATTCAACCGCACCACGGATTCCCAGACAGTCTCCCACACAGATAATAGCGAGGCCTTAAGCTGTGTAACTTCTGCGATCTGACGAGAGCAGGCACATTCAGCTTAGAATGGCCATTGACGTTAAATGCTTTAATCCATAGTCCTTTTTAATCGATTGTGAAACAAAATCTAAACGACATAATAAAAAGTCAACCGCACCACGGATTCCAAGACAGTCTCCCACACTGGTACTAGCGAGGCCTTAAGCTGTGTAACTTCTGCGATCTGACGAGAGCAGGCACATTCAGCTTAGAATTGCCATTGACATTAAATGCTTTAATCCATAGTCCTTTTTAATCGATTGTGAAACAAAAATCTAAACGACATAATAAAAAGTCAACCACTCCACGGATTCCCAGACAGTCTCCCACACTGGTACTAGCGAGGCCTTAAGCTGAGTAACTTCTGCGATCTGACGAGAGCAGGCACATTCAGCTTAGAATGGCGATTGACATTAAATGCTTTAATCCATAGTCCTTTTTAATCGATTGTGAAACAAAATCTAAACGACATAATAAAAAGTCAAGCGCACCACGGATTCCCCGACAGTCTCCCACACTGGTACTAGCGAGGCCTTAAGCTGTGTAACTTCTGCGATCTGACGAGAGCAGGGACATTCAGCTTAGAATGGCCATTGACATTAAATGCTTTAATCCATAGTCCTTTTTAATCGATTGTGAAACAAAATCTAAACGACAAAATAAAAATTCAACCGCACCACTGATTCCCAGACAGTCTCCCTCACTGGTACTAGCGAGGCCTTAAGCTGTGTAACTTCTGCGATCTGACGAGAGCAGGCACATTCAGCTTAGAATGGCCATTGACGTTAAATGCTTTAATCCATAGTCCTATTTAATCTATTGTGAAACAAAATCTAAACGACATAATAATAAGTCAACCGCACCACGGATTCCCAGACAGTCTCCCACACTGGTACTAGCGAGGCGTTAAGCTGTGTAACTTCTGCGATCTTACGAGAGCAGGCACATTCAGCTTAGAATGGCCATTGACATTAAATGCTTTAATCCATAGTCCTTTTTAATCGATTGTGAAACAAAATCTAAACGACATAATAAAAAGTCAGCCGCACCACGGATTCCCAGACAGTCTCCCACACTGGTACTAGCGAGGACTTAAGCTGTGTAACTTCTGCGATCTGACGAGAGCAGGAACATTCAGCTTAGAATGGCCATTGACATTAAATGCTTTAATCTATAGTCCTTTTTAATCGATTGTGAAACAAAATCTAAACGACATAATAATAATTCAACCGCACCATGGATTCCCAGACAGTCTCCCACACTGGTACTAGTGAGGCCTTAAGCTGTGTAACTTCTGCGTTCTGACGAGAGCAGGCACATTCAGCTTAGAATCGCCATTGACGTTAAATGCTTTAATCCATAGTCCTTTTTAATCAATTGTGAAACAAAATCGAAACGCCATAATAAAAAGTCAACCGCACCACGGATTCCCAGACAGTCTCCCACACTGGTACTGGTGAGGCCTTAAGCTGTGTAACTTCTGCGATCTGACGAGAGCAGGGACATTCAGCTTAGAATGGCCATTGACATTAAATGCTTTAATCCATAGTCCTTTTTAATCGATTGTGAAACAAAATCTAAACGACA
Organism: Rhinoderma darwinii; assembly: GCF_050947455.1. Taxonomy (NCBI): domain Eukaryota; kingdom Metazoa; phylum Chordata; class Amphibia; order Anura; family Rhinodermatidae; genus Rhinoderma; species Rhinoderma darwinii. Next base: position 86,311 of record NW_027464014.1, on the reverse strand, counting down.
TAATAAAAATTCAACCGCACCACGGATTCCCAGACAGCCTCCCACACTGGTACTAGCGAGGCCTTAAGCTGTGTAACTTCTGCGATCTGACGAGAGCAGGCACATTCAGCTTAGAATGGCCATTGACGTTAAATGCTTTAATCCATAGTCCTATTTAATCTATTGTGAAACAAAAGCTAAACGACATAATAAAAAGTCAACCGCACCACGGATTCCCAGACAGTCTCCCACACTGGTACTAGCGAGGCGTTAAGCTGTGTAACTTCTGCGATCTAACGAGAGCAGGCACATTCAGCTTAGAATGGCCTTTGACATTAAATGCTTTAATCTATAGTCCTTTTTAATCGATTGTGAAACAAAATCTAAACGACATAATAAAAAGTCAACCGCACCACGGATTCCCAGACAGTCTCCCACACTGGTACTAGCGAGGCCTTAAGCTGTGTAACTTCTGCGATCTGAAGAGAGCAGGCACATTCAGCTTAGAATGGCCATTGACTTTAAAAGCCTTAAACCATAGTCCTATTTAATCTATTGTGAAACAAAATCTAAACAACATAATAAAAAGTCAACCGCACCACAGATTCCCAGAGAGTCTCCCACACTGGTACTAGCGAGGCCTTAAGCTGTGTAACTTCTGCGATCTGACGAGAGCAGGCACATTCAGCTTAGAATGGCCATTGACGTTAAATGCTTTAATCCATAGTCCTATTTAATCTATTGTGAAACAAAATCTAAACGACATAATAAAAATGCAACCGCACCACGGATTCCCAGACACTCTCCCACACTGGTACTAGCGAGGCCTTAAGCTGTGTAACTTCTGCGTTCTGACGAGAGCAGGCACATTCAGCTTAGAATGGCCATTGACGTTAAATGCTTTAATCCATAGTCCTTTTTAATCGATTGTGAAACAAAATCTAAACGACATAATAAAAAGTCAACCGCACCACGGATTCCAAGACAGTCTCCCACACTGGTACTAGCGAGGCCTTAAGCTGTGTAACTTCTGCGATCTGACGAGAGCAGGCACATTCAGCTTAGAATTGCCATTGACATTAAATGCTTTAATCCATAGTCCTTTTTAATCGATTGTGAAACAAAAATCTAAACGACATAATAAAAAGTCAACCACTCCACGGATTCCCAGACAGTCTCCCACACTGGTACTAGCGAGGCCTTAAGCTGAGTAACTTCTGCGATCTGACGAGAGCAGGCACATTCAGCTTAGAATGGCGATTGACATTAAATGCTTTAATCCATAGTCCTTTTTAATCGATTGTGAAACAAAATCTAAACGACATAATAAAAAGTCAAGCGCACCACGGATTCCCCGACAGTCTCCCACACTGGTACTAGCGAGGCCTTAAGCTGTGTAACTTCTGCGATCTGACGAGAGCAGGGACATTCAGCTTAGAATGGCCATTGACATTAAATGCTTTAATCCATAGTCCTTTTTAATCGATTGTGAAACAAAATCTAAACGACAAAATAAAAATTCAACCGCACCACTGATTCCCAGACAGTCTCCCTCACTGGTACTAGCGAGGCCTTAAGCTGTGTAACTTCTGCGATCTGACGAGAGCAGGCACATTCAGCTTAGAATGGCCATTGACGTTAAATGCTTTAATCCATAGTCCTATTTAATCTATTGTGAAACAAAATCTAAACGACATAATAATAAGTCAACCGCACCACGGATTCCCAGACAGTCTCCCACACTGGTACTAGCGAGGCGTTAAGCTGTGTAACTTCTGCGATCTTACGAGAGCAGGCACATTCAGCTTAGAATGGCCATTGACATTAAATGCTTTAATCCATAGTCCTTTTTAATCGATTGTGAAACAAAATCTAAACGACATAATAAAAAGTCAGCCGCACCACGGATTCCCAGACAGTCTCCCACACTGGTACTAGCGAGGACTTAAGCTGTGTAACTTCTGCGATCTGACGAGAGCAGGAACATTCAGCTTAGAATGGCCATTGACATTAAATGCTTTAATCTATAGTCCTTTTTAATCGATTGTGAAACAAAATCTAAACGACATAATAATAATTCAACCGCACCATGGATTCCCAGACAGTCTCCCACACTGGTACTAGTGAGGCCTTAAGCTGTGTAACTTCTGCGTTCTGACGAGAGCAGGCACATTCAGCTTAGAATCGCCATTGACGTTAAATGCTTTAATCCATAGTCCTTTTTAATCAATTGTGAAACAAAATCGAAACGCCATAATAAAAAGTCAACCGCACCACGGATTCCCAGACAGTCTCCCACACTGGTACTGGTGAGGCCTTAAGCTGTGTAACTTCTGCGATCTGACGAGAGCAGGGACATTCAGCTTAGAATGGCCATTGACATTAAATGCTTTAATCCATAGTCCTTTTTAATCGATTGTGAAACAAAATCTAAACGACATAATAAAAATTCAACCGCACCACGGATTCCCAGACAGCCTCCCACACTGGTACTAGCGAGGCCTTAAGCTGTGTAACTTCTGCGATCTGACGAGAGCAGGCACATTCAGCTTAGAATGGCCATTGACGTTAAATGCTTTAATCCATAGTCCTATTTAATCTATTGTGAAACAAAAGCTAAACGACATAATAAAAAGTCAACCGCACCACGGATTCCCAGACAGTCTCCCACACTGGTACTAGCGAGGCGTTAAGCTGTGTAACTTCTGCGATCTAACGAGAGCAGGCACATTCAGCTTAGAATGGCCTTTGACATTAAATGCTTTAATCTATAGTCCTTTTTAATCGATTGTGAAACAAAATCTAAACGACATAATAAAAAGTCAACCGCACCACGGATTCCCAGACAGTCTCCCACACTGGTACTAGCGAGGCCTTAAGCTGTGTAACTTCTGCGATCTGAAGAGAGCAGGCACATTCAGCTTAGAATGGCCATTGACTTTAAAAGCCTTAAACCATAGTCCTATTTAATCTATTGTGAAACAAAATCTAAACAACATAATAAAAAGTCAACCGCACCACAGATTCCCAGAGAGTCTCCCACACTGGTACTAGCGAGGCCTTAAGCTGTGTAACTTCTGCGATCTGACGAGAGCAGGCACATTCAGCTTAGAATGGCCATTGACGTTAAATGCTTTAATCCATAGTCCTATTTAATCTATTGTGAAACAAAATCTAAACGACATAATAAAAATGCAACCGCACCACGGATTCCCAGACACTCTCCCACACTGGTACTAGCGAGGCCTTAAGCTGTGTAACTTCTGCGTTCTGACGAGAGCAGGCACATTCAGCTTAGAATGGCCATTGACGTTAAATGCTTTAATCCATAGTCCTTTTTAATCAATTGTGAAACAAAATCTAAACGACATAATAAAAAGTCAACCGCACCACGGATTCCCAGACAGTCTCCCACACTGGTACTAGCGAAGCGTTAAGCTGTGTAACTTCTGCGATCTAACGAGAGAAGGCAAATTCAGCTTAGAATGGCCATTGACATTAAAAGCCTTAATCCAAAGTCCTATTTAATCTATTGTGAAACAAAATCTAAACATAATAAAAAGTCAACCGCACCACGGATTCCCAGACAGTCTCCCACACTGGTACTGGTGAGGCCTTAAGCTGTGTAACTTCTGCGATCTGACGAGAGCAGGCACATTCAGCTTAGAATGGCCATTGATGTTAAATGCTTTAATCCATAGTCCTATTTAATCTATTGTGAAACAAAATCTAAACGACATAATAAAAAGTCAACCGCACCACGGATTCCCAGACAGTCTCCCACACTGGTACTAGCGAAGCGTTAAGCTGTGTAACTTCTGCGATCTAACGAGAGAAGGCAAATTCAGCTTAGAATGGCCATTGACATTAAAAGCCTTAATCCAAAGTCCTATTTAATTTATTGTGAAACAAAATCTAAACAACATAATAAAAAGTCAACCGCACCACGGATTCCCAGACTGTCTCCTACACTGGTACTAGCGAGGCCTTAAGCTGTGTAACTTCTGCGTTCTGACGAGAGCAGGCACATTCAGCTTAGAATTGCCATTGACGTTAAATGCTTTAATCCATAGTCCTATTTAATCTATTGTGAAACAAAATCTAAACGACATAATAAAAAGTCAACCGCACCACGGATTCCCAGACAGTCTCCCACACTGGTACTAGCGAGGCCTTAAGCTGTGTAACTTCTGCAATCTGACGAGAGAAGGCACATTCAGCTTAGAATGGCCATTGACATTGAATGCTTTAATCCATAGTCCTTTTTAATCGATTGTGAAACAAAATCTAAACGACATAATAAAAAGTCAACCGCACCACGGATTCCCAGACAGTCTCCCACACTGGTACTAGCGAGGCCTTAAGCTGTGTAACTTCTGCGATCTGACGAGAGCAGGCACATTCAGCTTAGAATGGCCATTGACATTAAATGCTTTAATCCATAGTCCTTTTTAATCGATTGTGAAACAAAATCTAAACGACATAATAAAAAGTCAACCGCACCACGGATTCCCAGACAGTCTCCCACACTGGTACTAGCGAGGCCTTAAGCTGTGTAACTTCTGCGATCTGACGAGAGCAGGCACATTCAGCTTAGAATGGCCATTGACATTAAATGCTTTAATCCATAGTCCTTTTTAATCGATTGTGAAACAAAATCTAAACGACATAATAAAAAGTCAACCGCACCACGGATTCCCAGACAGTCTCCCACACTGGTACTAGCGAGGCGTTAAGCTGTGTAACTTCTGCGATCTAACGAAAGCAGGCACATTCAGCTTAGAATGGCCATTGACATTAAATGCTTTAATCCATAGTTCTTTTTAATCGATTGTGAAACAAAATCTAAACGACATAATAAAAAGTCAACCGCACCACGGATTCCCAGACAGTCTCCCACACTGGTACTAGCGAGGCCTTAAGCTGTGTAACTTCTGCGATCTGAAGAGAGCAGGCACATTCAGCTTAGAATGGCCATTGACTTTAAAAGCCTTAAACCATAGTCCTATTTAATCTATTGTGAAACAAAATCTAAACAACATAATAAAAAGTCAACCGCACCACAGATTCCCAGAGAGTCTCCCACACTGGTACTAGCGAGGCCTTAAGCTGTGTAACTTCTGCGATCTGACGAGAGCAGGCACATTCAGCTTAGAATGGCCATTGACGTTAAATGCTTTAATCCATAGTCCTATTTAATCTATTGTGAAACAAAATCTAAACGACATAATAAAAAGTCAACCGCACCACAGATTCCCAGAGAGTCTCCCACACTGGTTCTAGCGAGGCCTTAAGCTGTGTAACTTCTGCGATCTGACGAGAGCAGGCACATTCAGCTTAGAATGGCCATTGACGTTAAATGCTTTAATCCATAGTCCTTTTTAATCAATTGTGAAACAAAATCTAAACGACATAATAAAAAGTCAACCGCACCACGGAATCCCAGACAGTCTCCCACACTGGTACTAGCGAAGCGTTAAGCTGTGTAACTTCTGCGATCTAACGAGAGAAGGCAAATTCAGCTTAGAATGGCCATTGACATTAAAAGCCTTAATCCAAAGTCCTATTTAATCTATTGTGAAACAAAATCTAAACATAATAAAAAGTCAACCGCACCACGGATTCCCAGACAGTCTCCCACACTGGTACTGGTGAGGCCTTAAGCTGTGTAACTTCTGCGATCTGACGAGAGCAGGCACATTCAGCTTAGAATGGCCATTGATGTTAAATGCTTTAATCCATAGTCCTATTTAATCTATTGTGAAACAAAATCTAAACGACATAATAAAAAGTCAACCGCACCACGGATTCCCAGACAGTCTCCCACACTGGTACTAGCGAAGCGTTAAGCTGTGTAACTTCTGCGATCTAACGAGAGAAGGCAAATTCAGCTTAGAATGGCCATTGACATTAAAAGCCTTAATCCAAAGTCCTATTTAATTTATTGTGAAACAAAATCTAAACAACATAATAAAAAGTCAACCGCACCACGGATTCCCAGACTGTCTTCTACACTGGTACTAGCGAGGCCTTAAGCTGTGTAACTTCTGCGTTCTGACGAGAGCAGGCACATTCAGCTTAGAATTGCCATTGACGTTAAATGCTTTAATCCATAGTCCTATTTAATCTATTGTGAAACAAAATCTAAACGACATAATAAAAAGTCAACCGCACCACGGATTCCCAGACAGTCTCCCACACTAGTACTAGCGAGGCCTTAAGCTGTGTAACTTCTGCAATCTGACGAGAGAAGGCACATTCAGCTTAGAATGGCCATTGACATTGAATGCTTTAATCCATAGTCCTTTTTAATCGATTGTGAAACAAAATCTAAACGACATAATAAAAAGTCAACCGCACCACGGATTCCCAGACAGTCTCCCACACTGGTACTAGCGAGGCCTTAAGCTGTGTAACTTCTGCGATCTGACGAGAGCAGGCACATTCAGCTTAGAATGGCCATTGACATTAAATGCTTTAATCCATAGTCCTTTTTAATCGATTGTGAAACAAAATCTAAACGACATAATAAAAAGTCAACCGCACCACGGATTCCCAGACAGTCTCCCACACTGGTACTAGCGAGGCCTTAAGCTGTGTAACTTCTGCGATCTGACGAGAGCAGGCACATTCAGCTTAGAATGGCCATTGACATTAAATGCTTTAATCCATAGTCCTTTTTAATCGATTGTGAAACAAAATCTAAACGACATAATAAAAAGTCAACCGCACCACGGATTCCCAGACAGTCTCCCACACTGGTACTAGCGAGGCGTTAAGCTGTGTAACTTCTGCGATCTAACGAAAGCAGGCACATTCAGCTTAGAATGGCCATTGACATTAAATGCTTTAATCCATAGTTCTTTTTAATCGATTGTGAAACAAAATCTAAACGACATAATAAAAAGTCAACCGCACCACGGATTCCCAGACAGTCTCCCACACTGGTACTAGCGAGGCCTTAAGCTGTGTGACTTCTGCGATCTGACGAGAGCAGGCACATTCAGCTTAGAATGGCCATTGACGTTAAAAGCGTTAATCCATAGTCCTATTTAATCTATTGTGAAACAAAATCTAAACGACATAATAAAAAGTCAACCGCACCACGGATTCCCAGACAGTCTCCCACACTGGTACTAGCGAGGCGTTAAGCTGTGTAACTTCTGCGATCTAACGAGAGCAGGCACGTTCAGCTTAGAATGGCCATTGACATTAAATGCTTTAATCCATAGTCCTTTTTAATCGATTGTGAAACAAAATCTAAACGACATAATAAAAAGTCAACTGCACCACGGATTCCCAGACAGTCTCCCACACTGGTACTAGCGAGGCTTTAAGCTGTGTAACTTCTGCGATGTGACGAGAGCAGGCACATTCAGCTCAGAATGGCCATTGACTTTAAAAGCCTTAATCCATAGTCCTATTTAATCTATTGTGAAACAAAATCTAAACAACATAATAAAAAGTCAACCGCACCACAGATTCCCAGAGAGTCTCCCACACTGGTACTAGCGAGGCCTTAAGCTGTGTAACTTCTGCGATCTGACGAGAGCAGGCACATTCAGCTTAGAATGGCCATTGACATTAAATGCTATAATCCATAGTCCTTTTTAATCGATTGTGAAACAAAATCTAAACGACATAATAAAAAGTCAACCGCACCACGGATTCCCAGACAGTCTCCCACACTGGTACTAGCGAGGCCTTAAGCTGTGTAACTTCTGCGATCTGACGAGAGCAGGCACATTCAGCTTAGAATGGCCATTGACATTAAATGCTTTAATCCATAGTCCTTTTTAATCGATTGTGAAACAAAATCTAAACGGCATAATAAAAAGTCAACCGCACCACGTATTCCCAGACAGTCTCCCACACTGGTACAAGCGAGGCGTTAAGCTGTGTAACTTCTGCGATCTAACGAGAGCAGGCACATTCAGCTTAGAATGGCCATTGACATTAAATGCTTTAATCTATAGTCCTTTTTAATCGATTGTGAAACAAAATCTAAACGACATAATAAAAAGTCAACCGCACCACGGATTCCCAGACAGTCTCCCACACTGGTACTAGCGAGGCCTTAAGCTGTGTAACTTCTGCGATCTGAAGAGAGAAGGCACATTCAGCTTAGAACGGCCATTGCCCTTAAAAGCCTTAAACCATAGTCCTATTTAATCTATTGTGAAACAAAATCTAAACAACATAATAAAAAGTCAACCGCACCACGGATTCCCAGACAGTCTCCCACACTGGTACTGGTGAGGCCTTAAGCTGTGTAACTTCTGCGATCTGACGAGAGCAGGCACATTCAGCTTAGAATGGCCATTGAAGTTAAATGCTTTAATCCATAGTCCTATTTAATCTATTGTGAAACAAAATCTAAACGACATAATAAAAAGTCAACCGCACCACGGATTCCCAGACAGTCTCCCACACTGGTACTAGCGAAGCGTTAAGCTGTGTAACTTCTGCGATCTAACGAGAGAAGGCAAATTCAGCTTAGAATGGCCATTGACATTAAAAGCCTTAATCCAAAGTCCTATTTAATCTATTGTGAAACAAAATCTAAACAACATAATAAAAAGTCAACCGCACCACGGATTCCCAGACTGTCTCCCACACTGGTACTAGCGAGGCCTTAAGCTGTGTAACTTCTGCGTTCTGACGAGAGCAGGCACATTCAGCTTAGAATTGCCATTGACGTTAAATGCTTTAATCCATAGTCCTATTTAATCTATTGTGAAACAAAATCTAAACGACATAATAAAAAGTCAACCGCACCACGGATTCCCAGACAGTCTCCCACACTGGTACTAGCGAGGCCTTAAGCTGTGTAACTTCTGCAATCTGACGAGAGAAGGCACATTCAGCTTAGAATGGCCATTGACATTGAATGCTTTAATCCATAGTCCTTTTTAATCGATTGTGAAACAAAATCTAAACGACATAATAAAAAGTCAACCGCACCACGGATTCCCAGACAGTCTCCCACACTGGTACTAGCGAGGCCTTAAGCTGTGTAACTTCTGCGATCTGACGAGAGCAGGCACATTCAGCTTAGAATGGCCATTGACATTAAATGCTTTAATCCATAGTCCTTTTTAATCGATTGTGAAACAAAATCTAAACGACATAATAAAAGGTCAACCGCACCACGGATTCCCAGACAGTCTCCCACACTGGTACTAGCGAGGCCTTAAGCTGTGTAACTTCTGCGATCTGACGAGAGCAGGCACATTCAGCTTAGAATGGCCATTGACATTAAATGCTTTAATCCATAGTCCTTTTTAATCGATTGTGAAACAAAATCTAAACGACATAATAAAAAGTCAACCGCACCACGGATTCCCAGACAGTCTCCCACACTGGTACTAGCGAGGCGTTAAGCTGTGTAACTTCTGCGATCTAACGAAAGCAGGCACATTCAGCTTAGAATGGCCATTGACATTAAATGCTTTAATCCATAGTTCTTTTTAATCGATTGTGAAACAAAATCTAAACGACATAATAAAAAGTCAACCGCACCACGGATTCCCAGACAGTCTCCCACACTGGTACTAGCGAGGCCTTAAGCTGTGTGACTTCTGCGATCTGACGAGAGCAGGCACATTCAGCTTAGAATGGCCATTGACGTTAAATGCTTTAATCCATAGTCCTATTTAATCTATTGTGAAACAAAATCTAAACGACATAATAAAAAGTCAACCACACCACGGATTCCCAGACAGTCTCCCACACTGGTACTAGCGAGGCGTTAAGCTGTGTAACTTCTGCGATCTAACGAGAGCAGGCACATTCAGCTTAGAATGGCCATTGACATTAAATGCTTTAATCCATAGTCCTTTTTAATCGATTGTGAAACAAAATCTAAACGACATAATAAAAAGTCAACTGCACCACGGATTCCCAGACAGTCTCCCACACTGGTACTAGCGAGGCCTTAAGCTGTGTAACTTCTGCGATCTGACGAGAGCAGGCACATTCAGCTCAGAATGGCCATTGACTTTAAAAGCCTTAATCCATAGTCCTATTTAATCTATTGTGAAACAAAATCTAAACAACATAATAAAAAGTCAACCGCACCACAGATTCCCAGAGAGTCTCCCACACTGGTACTAGCGAGGCCTTAAGCTGTGTAACTTCTGCGATCTGACGAGAGCAGGCACATTCAGCTTAGAATGGCCATTGACATTAAATGCTATAATCCATAGTCCTTTTTAATCGATTGTGAAACAAAATCTAAACGACATAATAAAAAGTCAACCGCACCACGGATTCCCAGACAGTCTCCCACACTGGTACTAGCGAGGCCTTAAGCTGTGTAACTTCTGCGATCTGACGAGAGCAGGAACATTCAGCTTAGAATGGCCATTGACATTAAATGCTTTAATCCATAGTCCTTTTTAATCGATTGTGAAACAAAATCTAAACGACATAATAAAAAGTCAACCGCACCACGTATTCCCAGACAGTCTCCCACACTGGTACTAGCGAGGCCTTAAGCTGTGTAACTTCTGCGATCTGACGAGAGCAGGCACATTCAGCTTAGAATGGCCATTGACGTTAAATGCTTTAATCCATAGTCCTATTTAATCTATTGTGAAACAAAATCTAAACGACATAATAAAAAGTCAACCGCACCACGGATTCCCAGACAGTCTCCCACACTGGTACTAGCGAGGCGTTAAGCTGTGTAACTTCTGCGATCTAACGAGAGCAGGCACATTCAGCTTAGAATGGCCATTGACATTAAATGCTTTAATCTATAGTCCTTTTTAATCGATTGTGAAACAAAATCTAAACGACATAATAAAAAGTCAACCGCACCACGGATTCCCAGACAGTCTCCCACACTGGTACTAGCGAGGCCTTAAGCTGTGTAACTTCTGCGATCTGAAGAGAGCAGGCACATTCAGCTTAGAATGGCCATTGACTTTAAAAGCCTTAAACCATAGTCCTATTTAATCTATTGTGAAACAAAATCTAAACAACATAATAAAAAGTCAACCGCACCACAGATTCCCAGAGAGTCTCCCACACTGGTACTAGCGAGGCCTTAAGCTGTGTAACTTCTGCGATCTGACGAGAGCAGGCACATTCAGCTTAGAATGGCCATTGACGTTAAATGCTTTAATCCATAGTCCTATTTAATCTATTGTGAAACAAAATCTAAACGACATAATAAAAATGCAACCGCACCACGGATTCCCAGACACTCTCCCACACTGGTACTAGCGAGGCCTTAAGCTGTGTAACTTCTGCGTTCTGACGAGAGCAGGCACATTCAGCTTAGAATGGCCATTGACATTAAATGCTTTAATCCATAGTCCTTTTTAATCAATTGTGAAACAAAATCTAAACGACATAATAAAAAGTCAACCGCACCACGGATTCCCAGACAGTCTCCCACACTGGTACTAGCGAAGCGTTAAGCTGTGTAACTTCTGCGATCTAACGAGAGCAGGCAAATTCAGCTTAGAATGGCCATTGACATTAAAAGCCTTAATCCAAAGTCCTATTTAATCTATTGTGAAACAAAATCTAAACAACATAATAAAAAGTCAACCGCACCACGGATTCCCAGACAGTCTCCCACACTGGTACTGGTGAGGCCTTAAGCTGTGTAACTTCTGCGATCTGACGAGAGCAGGCACATTCAGCTTAGAATGGCCATTGATGTTAAATGCTTTAATCCATAGTCCTATTTAATCTATTGTGAAACAAAATCTAAACGACATAATAAAAAGTCAACCGCACCACGGATTCCCAGACAGTCTCCCACACTGGTACTAGCGAAGCGTTAAGCTGTGTAACTTCTGCGATCTAACGAGAGAAGGCAAATTCAGCTTAGAATGGCCATTGACATTAAAAGCCTTAATCCAAAGTCCTATTTAATCTATTGTGAAACAAAATCTAAACAACATAATAAAAAGTCAACCGCACCACGGATTCCCAGACTGTCTCCCACACTGGTACTAGCGAGGCCTTAAGCTGTGTAACTTCTGCGTTCTGACGAGAGCAGGCACATTCAGCTTAGAATTGCCATTGACGTTAAATGCTTTAATCCATAGTCCTATTTAATCTATTGTGAAACAAAATCTAAACGACATAATAAAAAGTCAACCGCACCACGGATTCCCAGACAGTCTCCCACACTGGTACTAGCGAGGCCTTAAGCTGTGTAACTTCTGCAATCTGACGAGAGAAGGCACATTCAGCTTAGAATGGCCATTGACATTGAATGCTTTAATCCATAGTCCTTTTTAATCGATTGTGAAACAAAATCTAAACGACATAATAAAAAGTCAACCGCACCACGGATTCCCAGACAGTCTCCCACACTGGTACTAGCGAGGCCTTAAGCTGTGTAACTTCTGCGATCTGACGAGAGCAGGCACATTCAGCTTAGAATGGCCATTGACATTAAATGCTTTAATCCATAGTCCTTTTTAATCGATTGTGAAACAAAATCTAAACGACATAATAAAAAGTCAACCGCACCACGGATTCCCAGACAGTCTCCCACACTGGTACTAGCGAGGCCTTAAGCTGTGTAACTTCTGCGATCTGACGAGAGCAGGCACATTCAGCTTAGAATGGCCATTGACATTAAATGCTTTAATCCATAGTCCTTTTTAATCGATTGTGAAACAAAATCTAAACGACATAATAAAAAGTCAACCGCACCACGGATTCCCAGACAGTCTCCCACACTGGTACTAGCGAGGCGTTAAGCTGTGTAACTTCTGCGATCTAACGAAAGCAGGCACATTCAGCTTAGAATGGCCATTGACATTAAATGCTTTAATCCATAGTTCTTTTTAATCGATTGTGAAACAAAATCTAAACGACATAATAAAAAGTCAACCGCACCACGGATTCCCAGACAGTCTCCCACACTGGTACTAGCGAGGCCTTAAGCTGTGTGACTTCTGCGATCTGACGAGAGCAGGCACATTCAGCTTAGAATGGCCATTGACGTTAAATGCTTTAATCCATAGTCCTATTTAATCTATTGTGAAACAAAATCTAAACGACATAATAAAAAGACAACCGCACCACGGATTCCCAGACAGTCTCCCACACTGGTACTAGCGAGGCGTTAAGCTGTGTAACTTCTGCGATCTAACGAGAGCAGGCACATTCAGCTTAGAATGGCCATTGACATTAAATGCTTTAATCCATAGTCCTTTTTAATCGATTGTGAAACAAAATCTAAACGACATAATAAAAAGTCAACTGCACCACGGATTCCCAGACAGTCTCCCACACTGGTACTAGCGAGGCCTTAAGCTGTGTAACTTCTGCGATCTGACGAGAGCAGGCACATTCAGCTCAGAATGGCCATTGACTTTAAAAGCCTTAATCCATAGTCCTATTTAATCTATTGTGAAACAAAATCTAAACAACATAATAAAAAGTCAACCGCACCACAGATTCCCAGAGAGTCTCCCACACTGGTACTAGCGAGGCCTTAAGCTGTGTAACTTCTGCGATCTGACGAGAGCAGGCACATTCAGCTTAGAATGGCCATTGACATTAAATGCTATAATCCATAGTCCTTTTTAATCGATTGTGAAACAAAATCTAAACGACATAATAAAAAGTCAACCGCACCACGGATTCCCAGACAGTCTCCCACACTGGTACTAGCGAGGCCTTAAGCTGTGTAACTTCTGCGATCTGACGAGAGCAGGCACATTCAGCTTAGAATTGCCATTGACATTAAATGCTTTAATCCATAGTCCTTTTTAATCGATTGTGAAACAAAATCTAAACGACATAATAAAAAGTCAACCGCACCACGTATTCCCAGACAGTCTCCCACACTGGTACTAGCGAGGCCTTAAGCTGTGTAACTTCTGCGATCTGACGAGAGCAGGCACATTCAGCTTAGAATGGCCATTGACGTTAAATGCTTTAATCCATAGTCCTTTTTAATCGATTGTGAAACAAAATCTAAACGACATAATAAAAAGTTAACCGCACCACGGATTCCCAGACAGTCTCCCACACTGGTACTAGCGAGGCCTTAAGCTTTGTAACTTCTGCGATCTGACGAGGGCAGGCACATTCAGCTTAGAATGGCCATTGACATTAAATGGTTTAATCCATAGTCCTTTTTAATCGATTGTGAAACAAAATCTAAACGACATAATAAAAAGTCAACCGCACCACGGATTCCCAGACAGTCTCCCACACTGGTACTAGCGAGGCCTTAAGCTGTGTAACTTCTGCGATCTGACGAGAGCAGGCACATTCAGCTTAGAATGGCCATTGACTTTAAAAGCCTTAATCCATAGTCCTATTTAATCTATTGTGAAACAAAATCTAAACAACATAATAAAAAGTCAACCGCACCACAGATTCCCAGAGAGTCTCCCACACTGGTACTAGCGAGGCCTTAAGCTGTGTAACTTCTGCGATCTGACGAGAGCAGGCACATTCAGCTTAGAACGGCCATTGACATTAAATAATTTAATCCATAGTCCTTTTTAATCGAATGTGAAACAAAATCTAAACGACATAATAAAAAGTCAACCGCACCACGGATTCCCAGACAGTCTCCCACACTGGTACTAGCGAGGCCTTAAGCTGTGTAACTTCTGCGATCTGACGAGAGCAGGCACATTCAGCTTAGAATGGCCATTGACGTTAAATGCCTTAATCCATAGTCCTATTTAATCTATTGTGAAACAAAATCTAAACGACAATAAAAATTCAACCACACCACGGATTCCCAGACAGTCTCCCTCACTGGTACTAGCGAGGCCTTAAGCTGTGTAACTTCTGCGATCTGATGAGAGCAGGCACATTCAGCTTAGAATTGCCATTGACATTAAATGCTTTAATCCATAGTCCTTTTTAATCGATTGTGAAACAAAATCTAAACGACATAATAAAAAGTCAACCGCACCACGTATTCCCAGACAGTCTCCCACACTGGTACTAGCGAGGCCTTAAGCTGTGTAACTTCTGCGATCTGACGAGAGCAGGCACATTCAGCTTAGAATGGCCATTGACGTTAAATGCTTTAATCCATAGTCCTTTTTAATCGATTGTGAAACAAAATCTAAACGACATAATAAAAAGTTAACCGCACCACGGATTCCCAGACAGTCTCCCACACTGGTACTAGCGAGGCCTTAAGCTTTGTAACTTCTGCGATCTGACGAGGGCAGGCACATTCAGCTTAGAATGGCCATTGACATTAAATGGTTTAATCCATAGTCCTTTTTAATCGATTGTGAAACAAAATCTAAACGACATAATAAAAAGTCAACCGCACCACGGATTCCCAGACAGTCTCCCACACTGGTACTAGCGAGGCCTTAAGCTGTGTAACTTCTGCGATCTGACGAGAGCAGGCACATTCAGCTTAGAATGGCCATTGACTTTAAAAGCCTTAATCCATAGTCCTATTTAATCTATTGTGAAACAAAATCTAAACAACATAATAAAAATTCAACCGCACCACAGATTCCCAGAGAGTCTCCCACACTGGTACTAGCGAGGCCTTAAGCTGTGTAACTTCTGCGATCTGACGAGAGCAGGCACATTCAGTTTAGAACGGCCATTGACATTAAATAATTTAATCCATAGTCCTTTTTAATCGAATGTGAAACAAAATCTAAACGACATAATAAAAAGTCAACCGCACCACGGATTCCCAGACAGTCTCCCACACTGGTACTAGCGAGGCCTTAAGCTGTGTAACTTCTGCGATCTGACGAGAGCAGGCACATTCAGCTTAGAATGGCCATTGACGTTAAATGCTTTAATCCATAGTCCTATTTAATCTATTGTGAAACAAAATCTAAACGACAATAAAAATTCAACCACACCACGGATTCCCAGACAGTCTCCCTCACTGGTACTAGCGAGGCCTTAAGCTGTGTAACTTCTGCGATCTGACGAGAGCAGGCACATTCAGCTTAGAATGGCCATTGACGTCAAATGCTTTAATCCATAGTCCTATTTAATCTATTGTGAAACAAAATCTAAACGACATAATAAAAAGTCAACCGCACCACGGATTCCCAGACAGTCTCCCACACTGGTACTAGCGAGGCCTTAAGCTGTGTAACTTCTGCGATCTGACGAGAGCAGGCACATTCAGCTTAGAATGGCCATTGACGTTAAAGACTTTAATCCATAGTCCTATTTAATCTATTGTGAAACAAAATCTAAACGACATAATAAAAAGTCAACCGCACCACGCATTCCCAGACAGTCTTCCACACTGGTACTAGCGAGGCGTTAAGCTGTGTAACTTCTGCGATCTAACGAGAGCAGGCACATTCAGTTTAGAATGGCCATTGACATTAAATGCTTTAATCCATAGTCCTTTTTAATCGATTGTGAAACAAAATCTAAACGACATAATAAAAAGTCAACCGCACCACGGATTCCCAGTCAGTCTCCCACACTGGTACTAGCGAGGCCTTAAACTGTGTAACTTCTGCGATCTGACGAAAGCAGGCACATTCAGCTTAGAATGGCCATAGACATTAAAAGCCTTAATCCATAGTCCTATTTAATCTATTGTGAAACAAAATCTAAACAACATAATAAAAAGTCAACCGCACCACGGATTCCCAGACAGTCTCCCACACTGGTACTAGCGAGGCGTTAAGCTGTGTAACTTCTGCGATCTAACGAGAGCAGGCACATTCAGCTTAGAATGGCCATTGACATTAAATGCTTTAATCCATAGTCCTTTTTAATCGATTGTGAAACAAAATCTAAACGACATAATAAAAAGTCAACCGCACCACGGATTCCCAGACAGTCTCCCACACTGGTACTAGCGAGGCCTTAAGCTGTGTAACTTCTGCGATCTGACGAGAGCAGGCACATTCAGCTTAGAATGGCCATTGACATTAAATGCTTTAATCCATAGTCCTTTTTAATCGATTGTGAAACAAAATCTAAAAGACATAATAAAAAGTCAAACGCACCACGGATTCCTAGACAGTCTCCCACACTGGTACTAGCGAGGCCTTAAGCTGTGTAACTTCTGCGATCTGACGAGAGCAGGCACATTCAGCTTAGAATGGCCATTGACATTAAATGCTTTAATCCATAGTCCTTTTTAATCGATTGTGAAACAAAATCTAAACGACATAATAAAAAGTCAACCGCACCACGGATTCCCAGACAGTCTCCCACACTGGTACTAGCGAGGCCTTAAGCTGTGTAACTTCTGCGATCTGACGAGAGCAGGGACATTCAGCTTAGAATGGCCATTGACATTATATGCTTTAATCCATAGTCCTTTTTAATCGATTGTGAAACAAAATCTAAACGACATAATAAAAATTCAACCGCACCACGGATTCCCAGACAGTCTCCCACACTGGTACTAGCGAGGCCTTAAGCTGTGTAACTTCTGCGATCTGACGAGAGCAGGCACATTCAGCTTAGAATGGCCATTGACGTTAAATGCTTTAATCCATAGTCCTATTTAATCTATTGTGAAACAAAATCTAAACGACATAATAAAAAGTCAACCGCACCACGGATTCCCAGACAGTCTCCCACACTGGTACTAGCGAGGCGTTAAACTGTGTAACTTCTGCGATCTAACGAGAGCAGGCACATTCAGCTTAGAATGGCCATTGACTTTAAAAGCCTTAATCCATAGTCCTATTTAATCTATTGTGAAACAAAATCTAAACAACATAATAAAAAGTCAACCGCACCACAGATTCCCAGAGAGTCTCCCACACTGGTACTAGCGAGGCCTTAAGCTGTGTAACTTCTGCGATCTGACGAGAGCAGGCACATTCAGCTTAGAATGGCCATTGACGTTAAATGCTTTAATCCATAGTCCTATTTAATCTATTGTGAAACAAAATCTAAACGACATAATAAAAATTCAACCGCACCACGGATTCCCAGACAGTCTCCCACACTGGTACTAGCGAGGCCTTAAGCTGTGTAACTTCTGCGATCTGATGAGAGCAGGGACATTCAGCTTAGAATGGCCATTGACATTAAATGCCTTAATCCATAGTCCTTTTTAATCGATTGTGAAACAAAATCTAAACGACATAATAAAAATTCAACCGCACCACGGATTCCCAGACACTCTCCCACACTGGTACTAGCGAGGCCTTAAGCTGTGTAACTTCTGTGTTCTGACGAGAGCAGGCACATTCAGCTTAGAATGGCCATTGACGTTAAATGCTTTAATCCATAGTCCTATTTAATCTATTGTGAAACAAAATCTAAACGACATAATAAAAAATCAACCGCACCACGGATTCCCAGACAGTCTCCCACACTGGTACTAGCGAGGCGTTAAGCTGTGTAACTTCTGCGTTCTAACGAGAGAAGGCAATTTCAACTTAGAATGGCCATTGACGTTAAATGCGTTAATCCAAAGTCCTATTTAATCTATTATGAAACAAAATCTAAACAACATAATAAAAAGTCAACCGCACCACGGATTCCCAGACAGTCTCCCACACTGGTACTAGCGAGGCGTTAAGCTGTGTAACTTCTGCGTTCTAACGAGAGAAGGCAAATTCAGCTTAGAATGGCCATTGACGTTAAATGCTTTAATCCAAAGTCCTATTTAATCTATTGTGAAACAAAATCTAAACAACATAATAAAAGGTCAACCGCACCACGGATTCCCAGACAGTCTCCCACACTGGTACTAGCGAGGCCTTAAGCTGTGTAACTTCTGCGATTTGACGAGAGCAGGCACATTCAGCTTAGAATGGCAATTGACGTTAAATGCTTTAATCCATAGTCCTTTTTAATCAATTGTGAAACAAAATCTAAACGACATAATAAAAAGTCAACCGCACCACGGATTCCCAGTCCGTCTCCTACACTGGTACTGGTGAGGCCTTAAGCTCTGTAACTTCTGCGATCTGACGAGAGCAGGCACATTCAGCTTAGAATGGCCATTGACGTTAAATGCTTTAATCCATAGTCCTATTTAATCTATTGTGAAACAAAATCTAAACGACATAATAAAAAGACAACCGCACCACGGATTCCCAGACTGTCTCCCACACTGGTACTAGCGAGGCCTTAAGCTGTGTAACTTCTGCGTTCTGACGAGAGCAGGCACATTCAGCTTAGAATTGCCATTGACATTAAATGCTTTAATCCATAGTCCTATTTAATCTATTGTGAAACAAAATCTAAACGACATAATAAAAAGTCAACGGCACCACGGATTCCCAGACTGTCTCCCACACTGGTACTAGCGAGGCCTTAAGCTGTGTAACTTCTGCGTTCTGACGAGAGCAGGCACATTCAGCTTAGAATTGCCATTGACGTTAAATGCTTTAATCCATAGTCCTATTTAATCTATTGTGAAACAAAATCTAAACGACATAATAAAAAGTCAACCGCACCACGGATTCCCAGACAGTCTCCCACACTGGTACTAGCGAGGCGTTAAGCTGTGTAACTTCTGCAATCTGACGAGAGCAGGCACATTCAGCTTAGAATGGCCATTGACATTGAATGCTTTAATCCATAGTCCTTTTTAATCGATTGTGAAACAAAATCTAAACGACATAATAAAAAGTTAACCGCACCACGGATTCCCAGACAGTCTCCCACACTGGTACTAGCGAGGCCTTAAGCTGTGTAACTTCTGCGATCTGACGAGAGCAGGCACATTCAGTTTAGAATGGCCATTGACGTTAAATGCTTTAATCCATGGTCCTATTTAATCTATTGTGAAACAAAATCTAAACGACATAATAAAAAGTCAACCGCACCACGGATTCCCAGACAGTCTCCCACAATGGTACTAGCGAGGCATTAAGCTGTGTAACTTCTGCGATCTGACGAGAGCAGGCACATTCAGCTTAGAATGGCCATTGACTTTAAAAGCCTTAATCCATAGTCCTATTTAATCTATTGTGAAACAAAATCTAAACAACATAATAAAAAGTCAACCGCACCACAGATTCCCAGAGAGTCTCCCACACTGGTACTAGCGAGGCCTTAAGCTGTGTAACTTCTGCGATCTGACGAGAGCAGGCACATTCAGCTTAGAATGGCCATTGACGTTAAATGCTTTAATCCATAGTCCTATTTAATCTATTGTGAAACAAAATCTAAACGACATAATAAAAAGTCAACCGCACCACGGATTCCCAGACAGTCTCCCACACTGGTACTAGCGAGGCCTTAAGCTGTGTAACTTCTGCGATCTGACGAGAGCAGGCACGTTCAGCTTAGAATGGCCATTGACTTTAAATGCTTTAATCCATAGTCCTTTTTAATCGATTGTGAAACAAAATCTAAACGACATAATAAAAAGTCAACCACACCACGGATTCCCAGACAGTCTCCCACACTGGTACTAGCGAGGCCTTAAGCTGAGTAACTTCTGCGATCTGACGAGAGCAGGGACATTCAGCTTAGAATGGCCATTGACATTAAATGCTTTAATCCATAGTCCTTTTTAATCGATTGTGAAACAAAATCTAAACGACATAATAAAAAGTCAACCGCACCACTGATTCCCAGACAGTCTCCCACACTGGTACTAGCGAGGCCTTAAGCTGTGTAACTTCTGCGATCTGACGAGAGCAGGCACATTCAGCTTAGAATGGCCATTGACATTAAATGCTTTAATCCATAGTCCTTTTTAATCGATTGTGAAACAAAATCTAAACGACATAATAAAAAGTCAACCGCACCACGGATTCCCAGACAGTCTCCCACAATTGTACTAGCGAGGCCTTAAGCTGTGTAACTTCTGCGATCTGACGAGAGCAGGCACATTCAGCTTAGAATGGCCATTGACATTAAATGCTTTAATCCATAGTCCTTTTTAATCGATTGTGAAACAAAATCTAAACGACATAATAAAAAGTCAACCGCACCACGGATTCCCAGACAGTCTCCCACAATGGTACTAGCGAGGCCTTAAGCTGTGTAACTTCTGCGATCTGACGAGAGCAGGCACATTCAGCTTAGAATGGCCATTGACATTAAATGCTTTAATCCATAGTCCTTTTTAATCGATTGTGAAACAAAATCTAAACGACATAATAAAAAGGCAACCGCACCACGGATTCCCAGACAGTCTCCCACACTGGTTCTAGCGAGGCCTTAAGCTGTGTAACTTCTGCGATCTGATGAGAGCAGGCACATTCAGCTTAGAATGGCCATTGACTTTAAAAGCCTTAATCCATAGTCCTATTTAATCTATTGTGAAACAAAATCTAAACAACATAATAAAAGTCAACCGCACCACAGATTCCCAGAGAGTCTCCCACACTGGTACTAGCGAGGCCTTAAGCTGTGTAACTCCTGCGATCTGACGAGAGCAGGCACATTCAGCTTAGAATGGCCATTGACATTAAATGCTTTAATCCATAGTCCTTTTTAATCGATTGTGAAACAAAATCTAAACAACATAATAAAAAGTCAACCGCAACACGGATTCCCAGACAGTCTCCCACACTGGTACTAGCGAGGCCTTAAGCTGTGTAACTTCTGCGATCTGACCAGAGCAGGGACATTCAGCTTAGAATAGCCATTGACATGAAATGCTTTAATCCATAGTCATTTTTAATCGATTGTGAAACAAAATCTAAACGACATAATAAAAATTCAACCGCACCACGGATTCCCAGTCAGTCTCCCACACTGGTACTAGCGAGGCCTTAAGCTGTGTAACTTCTGCGATCTGACGAGAGCAGGCACATTCAGCTTAGAATGGCCATTGACATTAAATGCTTTAATCCATAGTCCTTTTTAATCGATTGTGAAACAAAATCTAAACGACATAATAAAAATTCAACCGCACCACGGATTCCCAGACAGTCTCCCACACTGGTACTAGCGAGGCCTTAAGCTGTGTAACTTCTGCGATCTGACGAGAGCAGGCACATTCAGCTTAGAAAGGCCATTGACATTAAATGCTTTAATCCATAGTCCTTTTTAATCGATTGTAAAACAAAATCTAAACGACATAATAAAAAGTCAACCGCACCACGGATTCCCAGACAGTCTCCCACACTGGTTCTAGCGAGGCCTTAAGCTGTGTAACTTCTGCGATCTGACGAGAGCAGACACATTCAGCTTAGAATGGCCATTGACTTTAAAAGTCTTAATCCATAGTCCTATTTAATCTATTGTGAAACAAAATCTAAACAACATAATAAAAAGTCAACCGCACCACAGATTCCCAGAGAGTCTCCCACACTGGTACTAGCGAGGCCTTAAGCTGTGTAACTTCTGTGATCTGACGAGGGCAGGCACATTCAGCTTAGAATGGCCATTGACATTAAATGCTTTAATCCATAGTCCTTTTTAATCGAATGTGAAACAAAATCTAAACGACATAATAAAAAGTCAACCGCACCACGGATTCCCAGACAGTCTCTCACACTGGTACTAGCGAGGCCTTAAGCTGTGTAACTTCTGCAAACTGACGAGAGCAGGCACATTCAGCTTAAAATGGCCATTGACGTTAAATGCTTTAATCCATAGTCCTATTTAATCTATTGTGAAACAAAATCTAAACGACATAATAAAAAGTCAACCGCACCCCGGATTCCCAGACAGTCTCCCACACTGGTACTAGCGAGGCCTTAAGCTGTGTAACTTCTGCGATCTGACGAGAGCAGGCACATTCAGCTTAGAATGGCCATTGACATTAAATGCTTTAATCCATAGTCCTTTTTAATCGATTGTGAAACAAAATCTAAACGACATAATAAAAAGTCAACCGCACCACGGATTCCCAGACAGTCTCCCACGCTGGTACTAGCGAGGCCTTAAGCTGTGTAACTTCTGCGATCTGACGAGAGCAGGCACATTCAGCTTAGAATGGCCATTGACATTAAATGCTTTAATCCATAGTCCTTTTTAATCGATTGTGAAACAAAATCTAAACGACATAATAAAAAGTCAACCGCACCACGGATTCCCAGACAGTCTCCCACACTGGTACTAGCGAGGCCTTAAGCTGTGTAACTTCTGCGATCTGATGAGAGAAGGCACATTCAGCTTAGAATGGCCATTGACTTTAAAAGCCTTAATCCATAGTCCTATTTAATCTATTGTGAAACAAAATAATAAAAAGTCAACCGCACCACAGATTCCCAGAGAGTCTCCCACACTGGTACTAGCGAGGCCTTAAGCTGTGTAACTTCTGCGATCTGACGAGAGCAGGCACATTCAGCTTAGAATGGCCATTGACATTAAATGCTTTAATCCATAGTCCTTTTTAATCGAATGTGAAACAAAATCTAAACGACATAATAAAAAGTCAACCGCACCACGGATTCCCAGACAGTCTCCCACACTGGTACTGGTGAGGCCTTAAACTGAGTAACTTCTGCGATCTGACGAGAGCAGGCACATTCAGCTTAGAATGGCCATTGACATTAAATGCTTTAATCCATAGTCCTTTTTAATCGATTGTGAAACAAAATCTAAACGACAAAATAAAAAGTCAACCACACCACGTATTCCCAGACAGTCTCCCACACTGGTACTAGCGAGGCCTTAAGCTGTGTAACTTCTGCGATCTGACGAGAGCAGGCACATTCAGCTTAGAATGGCCATTGACGTTAAATGCTTTAATCCATAGTCCTATTTAATCTATTGTGAAACAAAATCTAAACGACATAATAAAAAGTCAACCGCACCACGGATTCCCAGACAGTCTCCCACACTGGTACTAGCGAGGCCTTAAGCTGTGTAACTTCTGCAATCTGACGAGAGCAGGCACATTCAGCTTAGAATGGCCATTGACATTAAGTGCTTTAATCCATAGTCCTTTTTAATCGATTGTGAAACAAAATCTAAACGACATAATAAATAGTCAACCACACCACATATTCCCAGACAGTCTCCCACACTGGTACTAGCGAGGCCTTAACCTGTGTAACTTCTGCGATCTGACGAGAGCAGGCACATTCAGCTAAGAATGGCCATTAACGTTAAATGCTTTAATCCATAGTCCTATTTAATCTATTGTGAAACAAAATCTAAACGACATAATAAAAAGTCAACCGCACCACGGATTCCCAGACAGTCTCCCACACTGGTACTGGTGAGGCCTTAAGCTCTGTAACTTCTGCGATCTGACGAGAGCAGGCACATTCAGCTTAGAATGGCCATTGACGTTAAATGCTTTAATCCATAGTCCTATTTAATCTATTGTGAAACAAAATCTAAACGACATAATAAAAAGTCAACCGCACCACGGATTCCCAGACTGTCTCCCACACTGGTACTAGCGAGGCCTTAAGCTGTGTAACTTCTGCGTTCTGACGAGAGCAGGCACATTCAGCTTAGAATTGCCATTGACGTTAAATGCTTTAATCCATAGTCCTATTTAATCTATTGTGAAACAAAATCTAAACGACATAATAAAAAGACAACGGCACCACGGATTCCCAGACAGTCTCCCACACTGGTACTAGCGAGACATTAAGCTGTGTAACTTCTGCGATCTGACGAGAGCAGGCACATTCAGCTTAAAATGGCCATTGACTTTAAAAGCCTTAATCCATAGTCCTATTTAATCTATTGTGAAACAAAATCTAAACAACATAATAAAAAGTCAACCGCACCACAGATTCCCAGAGAGTCTCCCACACTGGTACTAGCGAGGCCTTAAGCTGTGTAACTTCTGCGATCTGACGAGAGCAGGCACATTCAGCTTAGAATGGCCATTGACATTAAATGCTTTAATCCATAGTCCTTTTTAATCGAATGTGAAACAAAATCTAAACGACATAATAAAAAGTCAACCGCACCACGGATTCCCAGACAGTCTCCCACACTGGTACTGGTGAGGCCTTAAGCTGTGTAACTTCTGCGATCTGACGAGAGCAGGCACATTCAGCTTAGAATGGCCATTGACGTTAAATGCTTTAATCCATAGTCCTATTTAATCTATTGTGAAACAAAATCTAAACGACATAATAAAAAGTCAACCGCACCACGGATTCCCAGACAGTCTCCCACACTGGTACTAGCGAGGCCTTAAGCTGTGTAACTTCTGCGATCTGACAAGAGCAGGCACATTCAGCTTAGAATGGCCATTGACATTAAATGCTTTAATCCATAGTCCTTTTTAATCGATTGTGAAACAAAATCTAAACGACATAATAAAAAGTCAACCGCACCACGGATTCCCAGACAGTCTCCCACACTGGTACTAGCGAGGCCTTAAGCTGTGTAACTTCTGCGATCTGACGAGAGCAGGGACATTCAGCTTAGAATGGCCATTGAAATTAAATGCTTTAATCCATAGTCCTTTTTAATCGATTGTGAAACAAAATCTAAAACGACATAATAAAAATTCAACTGCACCACGGATTCCCAGACAGTCTCCCACACTGGTACTAGCGAGGCCTTAAGCTGTGTAACTTCTGCGATCTGACGAGAGCAGGCACATTCAGCTTAGAATGGCCATTGACGTTAAATGCTTTAATCCATAGTCCTATTTAATCTATTGTGAAACAATATCTAAACGACATAATAAAAAGTCAACCGCACCACGGATTCCCAGACAGTCTCCCACACTGGTACTAGCGAGGCCTTAAGCTGAGTAACTTCTGCGATCTGACGAGAGCAAGGACATTCAGCTTAGAATGACCATTGACATTAAATGCTTTAATCCATAGTCCTTTTTAATCGATTGTGAAACAAAATCTAAACGACATAATAAAAATTCAACCGCACCACGGATTCCTAGACAGTCTCCCACACTGGTACTAGCGAGGCCTTAAGCTGTGTAATTTCTGCGTTCTGACGTGAGCAGGCACATTCAGCTTAGAATGGCCATTGACGTTAAATGCTTTAATCCATAGTCCTATTTAATCTATTGTGAAACAAAATCTAAACGACATAATAAAAAGTCAACCGCACCACGGATTCCCAGACAGTCTCCCACACTGGTACTAGCGAGGCCTTAAGCTGTGTAACTTCTGCTATCTGACGAGAGCAGGGACATTCAGCTTAGAATGGCCATTGACATTAAATGCTTTAATCCATAGTCCTTTTTAATCGATTGTGAAACAAAATCTAAACGACATAATAAAAATCCAACCACACCACGGATTCCCAGACAGTCTCCCACACTGGTACTAGCGAGGCCTTAAGCTGTGTAACTTCTGCGATCTGACGAGAGCAGGCACATTCAGCTTAGAATGGCCATTGACGTTAAATGCTTTAATCCATAGTCCTAATTAATCTATTGTGAAACAAAATCTAAACAACATAATAAAAAGTCAACCACACCACAGATTCCCAGACAGTCTCCCACACTGGTACTAGCGAGGCGTTAAGCTGTGTAACTTCTGCGATCTAACGAGAGCAGGCACATTCAGCTTAGAATGGCCATTGACATTAAACGCTTTAATCCATAGTCCTTTTTAATCGATTGTGAAACAAAATCTAAACGACATAATAAAAATTCAACCGCACCACGGATTCCCAGACAGTCTCCCACACTGGTACTAGCGAGGCCTTAAGCTGTGTAACTTCTGCGTTCTGACGAGAGCAGGCACATTCAGCTTAGAATGGCCATTGACGTTAAATGCTTTAATCCATAGTCCTATTTAATCTATTGTGAAACAAAATCTAAACGACATAATAAAAAGGCAACCGCACCACGGATTCCCAGACAGTCTCCCACACTGGTACTAGCGAGGCCTAAAGCTGTGTAACTTCTGTTATCTGACGAGAGCAGGGACATTCAGCTTAGAATGGCCATTGACATTAAATGCTTTAATCCATAGTCCTTTTTAATCGATTGTGAAACAAAATCTAAACGACATAATAAAAATTCAACCGCACCACGGATTCCCAGACAGTCTCCCACACTGGTACTAGCGAGGCCTTAAGCTGTGTAACTTCTGCGTTCTGACGAGAGCAGGCACATTCAGCTTAGAATGGCCATTGACGTTAAATGCTTTAATCCATAGTCCTATTTAATCTATTGTGAAACAAAATCTAAACGACATAATAAAAAGTCAACCGCACCACGGATTCCCAGACAGTCTCCCACACTGGTACTAGCGAGGCCTTAAGATGTGTAACTTCTGCTATCTGACGAGAGCAGGGACATTCAGCTTAGAATGGCCATTGACATTAAATGCTTTAATCCATAGTCCTTTTTAATCGATTGTGAAACAAAATCTAAACGACATAATAAAAAGTCAACCACACCACGGATTCCCAGACAGTCTCCCACACTGGTACTAGCGAGGCCTTAACCTGTGTAACTTCTGCGATCTGACAAGAGCAGGCACATTCAGCTTAGAATGGCCATTGACGTTAAATGCTTTAATCCATAGTCCTAATTAATCTATTGTGAAACAAAATCTAAACAACATAATAAAAAGTCAACCGCACCACGGATTCCCAGACAGTCTCCCACACTGGTACTAGCGAGGCGTTAAGCTGTGTAACTTCTGCGATCTAACGAGAGCAGGCACATTCAGCTTAGAATGGCCATTGACATTAAATGCTTTAATCCATAGTCCTTTTTAATCGATTGTGAAACAAAATCTAAACGACGTAATAACAAGACATCCGCACCACGGATTCCCAGACAGTCTCCCACACTGGTACTAGCGAGGCCTTAAGCTGTGTAACTTCTGCGATCTGACGAGAGCAGGCACATTCAGCTTAGAATGGCCATTGACATTAAATGCTTTAATCCATAGTCCTTTTTAATCGATTGTGAAACAAAATCTAAACGACATAATAAATAGTCAACCGCACCACGGATTCCCAGACAGTCTCCCACACTGGTACTAGCGAGGACTTAAGCTGTGTAACTTCTGCGATCTGACGAGAGCAGTCACATTCAGCTTAGAATGGCCATTGACATTAAATGCTTTAATCCATAGTCCTTTTTAATCTATTGTGAAACAAAATCTAAACGACATAATAAAAAGTCAACCGCACCGCGGATTCCCAGACAGTCTCCCACACTGGTACTAGCGAGGCCTTAAGCTGTGTAACTTCTGCTATCTGACGAGAGCAGGGACATACAGCTTAGAATGGCCATTGACATTAAATGCTTTAATCCATAGTCCTTTTTAATCGATTGTGAAACAAAATCTAAACGACATAATAAAAATTCAACCACACCACGGATTCAAAGACAGTCTCCCAAACTGGTACTAGCGAGGCCTTAAGCTGTGTAACTTCTGCGATCTGACGAGAGCAGGCACATTCAGCTTAGAATGGCCATTGACGTTAAATGCTTTAATCCATAGTCCTAATTAATCTATTGTGAAACAAAATCTAAACGACATAATAAAAAGTCAACCGCACCACGGATTCCCAGACAGTCTCCCACACTGGTACTAGCGAGGCGTTAAGCAGTGTAACTTCTGCGATCTAACGAGAGCAGGCACATTCAGCTTAGAATGGCCATTGACATTAAATGCTTTAATCCATAGTCCTTTTTAATCGATTGTGAAACAAAATCTAAACGATATAATAAAAATTCAACCGCACCACGGATTCCCAGACAGGCTCCCACACTGGTACTAGCGAGGCCTTAAGCTGTGTAACTTCTGCGATCTGACGAGAGCAGGCACATTCAGCTTAGAATGGCCATTGACGTTAAAAGCTTTAATCCATAGTCCTAATTAATCTATTGTGAAACAAAATCTAAACGACATAATAAAAATTCAACCACACCACGGATTCCCAGTCAGTCTCCCACATTGGTACTAGCGAGGCCTTAAGCTGTGTAACTTCTGCGTTCTGACGAGAGCAGGCACATTCAGCTTAGAATGGCCATTGACGTTAAATGCTTTAATCCATAGTCCTATTTAATCTATTGTGAAACAAAATCTAAACGACATAATAAAAAGTCAACCGCACCACAGTTTCCCAGACAGTCTCCCACACTGGTACTAGCGAGGACTTAAGCTGTGTAACTTCTGCGATCTGACGAGAGCAGTCACATTCAGCTTAGAATGGCCATTGACATTAAATGCTTTAATCCATTGTCCTTTTTAATCTATTGTGAAACAAAATCTAAACGACATAATAAAAAGTCAACCGTACCACGGATTCCCAGACAGTCTCCCACACTGGTACTAGCGAGACCTTAATCTGTGTAATTTCTGCGTTCTGACGAGAGCAGGCACATTCAGCTTAGAATGGCCATTGACGTTAAATGCTTTAATCCATAGTCCTATTTAATCTATTGTGAAACAAAATCTAAACAACATAATAAAAAGGCAACCGCACCATGGATTCCCAGACAGTCTCCCACACTGGTACTAGCGAGGCCTTAAGCTGTGTAACTTCTGCGATCAGACGAGAGCAGGCACATTCAGCTTAGAATGGCCATTGACATTAAATGCTTTAATCCATAGTCCTTTTTAATCGATTGTGAAACAAAATCTAAACGACATAATAAAAAATCAACCGCACCACGGATTCCCAGACAGTCTCCCACACTGGTACTAGCGAGGCCTTAAGCTGTGTAACTTCTGCTATCTGACGAGAACAGGGACATTCAGCTTAGAATGGCCATTGACATTAAATGCTTTAATCCATAGTCCTTTTTAATCGATTGTGAAACAAAATCTAAACGACATAATAAAAGCCAATCGCACCACGGATTCCCAGACAGTCTCTCACACTGGTACTAGCGAGGCGTTAAGCTGTGTAACTTCTGCGATCTGACGAGAGCAGGCACATTCAGCTTAGAATGGCCATTGACATTAAATGCTTTAATCCATAGTCCTTTTTAATCGATTGTGAAACAAAATCTAAACGACATAATAAAAAGTCAACCGCACCACGGATTCCCAGACAGTCTCCCACACTGGTACTAGCGAGGCCTTAAGCTGTGTAACTTCTGCGATCTGACGAGAGCAGGCACATTCAGCTTAGAATGGCCACTGACGTTAAATGCTTTAATCCATAGTCCTATTTAATCTATTGTGAAACAAAATCTAAACGACATAATAAAAAGTCAACCGCACCACGGATTCCCAGACAGTCTCCCACACTGGTACTAGCGAGGCCTTAAGCTGTGTAACTTCTGCGTTCTGACGAGAGCAGGCACATTCAGCTTAGAATGGCCATTGACGTTAAATGCTTTAATCCATAGTCCTATTTAATCTATTGTGAAACAAAATCTAAACGACATAATAAAAAGTCAACCGCACCACGGATTCCCAGATAGTCTCCCACACTGGTACTAGCGAGGCCTTAAACTGTGTAACTTCTGCTATCTGACGAGAGCAGGGACATTCAGCTTAGAATGGCCATTGACATTAAATGCTTTAATCCATAGTCCTTTTTAATCGATTGTGAAACAAAATCTAAACAACATAATAAAAAGGCAACCGCACCACGGATTCCCAGACAGTCTCCCACACTGGTACTAGCGAGGCCTTAAGCTGTGTAACTTCGGCGATCTGACGAGGGCAGGGACATCCTGCTTAGAATGGCGATTGACATTAAATGCTTTAATCCATAGTCCTTTTTAATCGATTGTGAAACAAAATCTAAACGACATAATAAAAATTCAACCGCACCACGGATTCCCAGACAGTCTCCCACACTGGTACTAGCGAGGCCTTAAGCTGTGTAACTTCTGCGTTCTGAAGAGAGCAGGCACATTCAGCTTAGAATGGCCATTGACGTTAAATGCTTTAATCCATAGTCCTATTTAATCTATTGAGAAACAAAATCTAAACGACATAATAAAAAGTCAACCACACCACGGATTCCCAGACAGTCTCTCACACTGGTACTAGCGAGGTTTTAAGCTGTGTAACTTCTGCGATCTGACGAGAGCAGGGACATTCAGCTTAGAATGGCCATTGACATTAAATGCTTTAATCCATAGTCCTTTTTAATCTATTGTGAAACAAAATCTAAACGACATAATAAAAAGGCAACCGCACCACGGATTCCCAGACAGTCTCCCACACTGGTACTAGCGAGGCCTTAAGCTGTGTAACTTCTGCTATCTGACGAGAGCAGGGACATTCAGCTTAGAATGGCCATTGACATTAATTGCTTTAATCCATAGTCCTTTTTAATCTATTGTGAAACAAAATCTAAACGACATAATAAAAATTCAACCGCACCACGGATTCCCAGACAGTCTCCCACATTGGTACTAGCGAGGCCTTAAGCTGTGTAACTTCTGCGTTCTGACGAGAGCAGGCACATTCAGCATAGAATGGCCATTGACGTTAAATGCTTTAATCCATAGTCCTATTTAATCTATTGTGAAACAAAATCTAAACGACATAATAAAAAGTCAACCGCACCACAGATTCCCAGACAGTCTCCCACACTGGTACTAGTGATGCCTTAAGCTGTGTAACTTCTGCGATCTGACGAGAGCAGGCACATTCAGCTTTGAATGGCCATTGACATTAAATGCTTTAATCCATAGTCCTTTTTAATCGATTGTGAAACAAAATCTAAATGACATAATAAATAGTCAACCGCACCACGGATTCCAAGACAGTCTCCCACACTGGTACTAGCGAAGACTTAAGCTGTGTAACTTCTGCGATCTGACGAGAGCAGGCACATTCAGCTTAGAATGGCCATTGACATTAAATGCTTTAATCCATAGTCCTTTTTAATCGATTGTGAAACAAAATCTAAACGACATAATAAAAAGTCAACCACACCAAGGATTCACAGACAGTCTCTCACACTGGTACTAGCGAGGTTTTAAGCTGTGTAACTTCCGCGATCTGACGAGAGCAGGGACATTCAGCTTGGAATGGCCATTGACATTAAATGCTTTAATCCATAGTCCTTTTTAATCTATTGTGAAACAAAATCTAAACGACATAATAAAAAGTCAACCGCACCACGGATTCCCAGACAGTCTCCCACACTTGTACTAGCGAGGCCTTAAGCTGTGTAACTTCTGTGATATGACGAGAGCAGGCACATTCAGCTTAGAATGGCCATTGACATTAAAAGCCTTAATCCATAGTCCTATTTAATCTATTGTGAAACAAAATCTAAACAACATAATAAAAAGCCAACCGCACCACGGATTCCCAGACAGTCTCCCACACTGGTACTAGCGAGGCCTTAAGCTGTGTAACTTCTGCGATCTGATGAGAGCAAGGACATTCAGATTAGAATGGCCATTGACATTAAATGCTTTAATCCATAGTCCTTTTTAATCGATTGTGAAACAAAATCTAAACGACATTATAAAAATTCAACCGCACCACGGATTCCCAGACAGTCTCCCACACTGGTACTAGCGAGACCTTAATCTGTGTAACTTCTGCATTCGGACGAGAGCAGGCACATTCAGCTTAGAATGGCCATTGACGTTAAATGCTTTAATCCATAGTCCTATTTAATCTATTGTGAAACAAAATCTAAACGACATAATAAAAAGACAACCGCACCACGGATTCCCAGACAGTCTTCCACACTGGTACTAGCGAGGTCTTAAGCTGTGTAACTAATGCGATCTCACGAGAGCAGGCACATTCAGCTTAGAATGGCCATTGACATTAAATGCTTTAATCCATAGTCCTTTTTAATCGATTGTGAAACAAAATCTAAACGACATAATAAAAAGTCAACCGCACCACGGATTCCCAGACAGTCTCCCACACTGGTACTAGCGAGGCCTTAAGCTGTGTAACTTCTGCGATCTGACGAGGGCAGGCACATTCAGCTTAGAATGGCCATTGACATTAAATGCTTTAATCCATAGTCCTTTTTAATCAATTGTGAAACAAAATCTAAACGACATAATAAAAAGTCAACCGCACCACGGATTCCCAGACAGTCTCCCACACTGGTACTAGCGAGGCCTTAAGCTGTGTAACTTCTGCGATCTGACGAGAGCAGGCACATTCAGCTTAGAATGGCCATTGACATTAAATGCTTTAATCCATAGTCCTTTTTAATCGATTGTGAAACAAAATCTAAACGACATAATAAATAATCAACCGCACCACGGATTCCCAGACAGTCTCCCACACTAGTACTAGCGTGGCCTTAAGCTGTGTAACTTCTGCTATCTGACGAGAGCAGGGCCATTCAGCTTAGAATGGCCATTGACATTAAATGCTTTAATCCATAGTCTTTTTTAATCGATTGTGAAACAAAATCTAAACGACATAATAAAAGTCAACCGCACCACGGATTCCCAGACAGTCTCTCATACTGGTACTAGCGAGGCGTTAAGCTGTGTAACTTCTGCGATCTAACGAGAGCAGGCACATTCAGCTTAGAATGGCCATTGACATTAAAAGCCTTAATCCATAGTCCTATTTAATCTATTGTGAAACAAAATCTAAACAACATAATAAAAAGTCAACCGCACCACGGATTCCCAGACAGTCTCCCACACTGGTACTAGCGAGGCCTTAAGCAGTGTAACTTCTGCGATCTGACGAGAGCAGGCACATTCAGCTTAGAATGGCCATTGACATTAAATGCTTTAATCCATAGTCCTTTTTAATCGATTGTGAAACAAAATCTAAACGACATAATAAAAATTCAACCGCACCACGGATACCCAGACAGTCTCCCACACTGGTACTAGCGAGGCCTTAAGATTTCTAACTTCTGCGATCTGAAGAGAGCAGGGACATTCAGCTTAGAATGGCCATTAACATTAAATGCTTTAATCCATAGTCCTTTTTAATCGATTGTGAAACAAAATCTAAACGACATAATAAAAAGTCAACCGCACCACGGATTCCCAGACAGTCTCCCACACTGGTACTAGCGAGGCCTTAAACTGTGTAACTTCTGCGATCTGACGAGAGCAGGCACATTCAGCTTAGAATGGCCATTGACATTAAATGCTTTAATCCATAGTCCTTTTTAATCGATTGTGAAACAAAATCTAAACGACATAATAAAAAGTCAACCGCACCACGGATTCCCAGACAGTCTCCCACACTGGTACTAGCGAGGCCTTAAGCTGTGTAACTTCTGCGATCTGACAAGAGCAGGGACATTCAGCTTAGAATAGCCATTGACATTAAATGCTTTAATCCATAGTCCTTTTTAATCGATTGTGAAACAAAATCTAAACGACATAATAAAAATTCAACTGCACCACGGATACCCAGACAGTCTCCCACACTGGTACTAGCGAGGCCTTAAGCTGTGTAACTTCTGCGTTCTGACGAGAGCAGGCACATTCAGCTTAGAATGGCCATTGACGTTAAATGCTTTAATCCATAGTCCTATTTAATCTATTGTGAAACAAAATCTAAACGACATAATAAAAAGTCAACCGCACCACGGATTCCCAGACAGTCTCCCACACTGGTACTAGCGAGGCCTTAAGCTGTGTAACTTCTGCGTTCTGACGAGAGCGGGCACATTCAGCTTAGAATGGCCATTGACGTTAAATGCTTTAATCCATAGTCCTATTTAATCTATTGTGAAACAAAATCTAAACGACATAATAAAAAGTCAACCGCACCACGGATTCCCAGACAGTCTCCCACACTGGTACTAGCGAGGCCTTAAGCTGTGTAACTTCTGCGATCTGACGAGAGCAGGCACATTCAGCTTAGAATGGCCATTGACGTTAAAACCTTTAATCCATAGTCCTAATTAATCTATTGTGAAACAAAATCTAAACGACATAATAAAAAGTCAACCGCACCACAGATTCCCAGACAGTCTCCCACACTGGTACTAGCGAGGCCTTAAGCTGTGTAACTTCTGCGATCTGACGAGAGCAGGCACATTCAGCTTAGAATGGCCATTGACATTAAATGCTTTAATCCATAGTCCTTTTTAATCGATTGTGAAACAAAATCTAAACGACATGATAAAAATTCAACCGCACCACGGATTCCCAGACAGTCTCACACACTGGTACTAGCAAGGCCTTAAGCTGTGTAACTTCTGCAATCTGACGAGAGCAGGCACATTCAGCTTAGAATGGCCATTGACATTAAATGCTTTAATCCATAGTCCTTTTTAATCGATTGTGAAACAAAATCTAAACGACATAATAAAAAGTCAACCGCACCACGGATTCCCAGACAGTCTCCCACACTGGTACTAGCGAGGCCTTAAGCTGTGTAACTTCTGCGATCTGACGAGAGCAGGCACATTCAGCTTAGAATGGCCATTGACATTAAATGCTTTAATCCATAGTCCTTTTTAATCGATTGTGAAACAAAATCTAAACGACATACTAAAAAGTCAACCGCACCACGGATTCCCAGACAGTCTCCCACACTGGTACTAGCGAGGCCTTAAGCTGTGTAACTTCTGCGATGTGACGAGAGCAGGCACATTCAGCTTAGAATGGCCATTGACGTTAAATGCTTTAATCCATAGTCCTATTTAATCTATTGTGAAACAAAATCTAAACAACATAATAAAAAGTCAACCGCACCACGGATTCCCAGACAGTCTCCCACACTGGTACTAGCGAGGCGTTAAGCTGTGTAAGTTCTGCAATCTAACAAGAGCAGGCACATTCAGCTTAGACTGGCCATTGACATTAAATGCTTTAATCCATAGTCCTTTTTAATCGATTGTGAAACAAAATCTAAACGACATAATAAAAACTCAACCGCACCACGGATTCCCATACAGTCTCCCACACTGGTACTAGCGAGGCCTTAAGCTGTGTAACTTCTGCGATCTGACGAGAGCAGGAACATTCAGCTTAGAATGGCCATTGACATTAAATGCTTTAATCCATAGTCCTTTTTAATCGATTGTGAAACAAAATCTAAACGACATAATAAAAAGTCAACCACACCACGGATTCCCAGACAGTCTCCCACACTGGTACTAGCGAGGCCTTAAGCAGTGTAACTTCTGTGATCTGACGAGAGCAGGCACATTCAGCTTAGAATGGCCATTGACATTAAAAGCCTTAATCCATAGTCCTATTTAATCTATTGTGAAACAAAATCTAAACAACATAATAAAAAGCCAACCGCACCACGGATTCCCAGACAGTCTCCCACACTGGTACTAGCGAGACCTTAATCTGTGTAACTTCTGCGTTCTGACGAGAGCAGGCACATTCAGCTTAGAATGGCCATTGACGTTAAATGCTTTAATCCATAGTCCTATTTAATCTATTGTGAAACAAAATCTAAACGACATAATAAAAAGTCAACCGCACCACGGATTCCCAGACAGTCTCCCACACTGGTACTAGCGAGGCCTTAAGCTGTGTAACTTCTGCGACCTGACGAGAGCAGGCACATTCAGTTTAGAATGGCCATTGACATTAAATGCTTTAATCCATAGTCCTATTTAATCTATTGTGAAACAAAATCTAAACCACATAATAAAAAGTCAACCGCACCACGGATTCCCAGACAGTCTCCCACACTGGTACTAGCGAGGCCTTAAGCTGTGTAACTTCTGCGATCTGACGAGAGCAGGCACATTCAGCTTAGAATGGCCATTGACATTAAATGCTTTAATCCATAGTCCTTTTTAATCGATTGTGAAACAAAATCTAAACGACATAATAAAAAGGCAACCGCACCACGGATTCCCAGACAGTCTCCCACACTGGTACTAGCAAGGCCTTAAGCTGTGTAACTTCTGCGATCTGACGAGAGCAGGCACATTCAGCTTAGAATGGCCATTGACATTAAATGCTTTAATCCATAGTCCTTTTTAATCGATTGTGAAACAAAATCTAAACGACATAATAAAAAATCAACCGCACCACGGATTCCCAGACAGTCTCCCACACTGGTACTAGCGAGACCTTAATCTGTGTAACTTCTGCGTTCTGACGAGAGCAGGCACATTCAGCTTAGAATGGCCATTGACATTAAATGCTTTAATCCATAGTCCTATTTAATCTATTGTGAAACAAAATCTAAACGACATAATAAAAAGTCAACCGCACCACGGATTCCCAGACAGTCTTCCACACTGGTACTAGCGAGGCCTTAAGCTGTGTTACTTCTGCGATCTGACGAGAGCAGGCACATTCAGCTTAGAATGGCCATTGACATTAAATGCTTTAATCCATAGTCCTTTTTAATCGATTGTGAAACAAAATCTAAACGACATAATAAAAAGTCAACCGCACCACGGATTCCCAGACAGTCTCCCACACTGGTACTAGCGAGGCCTTAAGCTGTGTAACTTCTGCGATCTGACGAGAGCAGGCACATTCAGCTTAGAATGGCCATTGACATTAAATGCTTTAATCCATAGTCCTTTTTAATCGATTGTGAAACAAAATCTAAACGACATAATAAAAAATCAACCGCACCACGGATTCCCAGACAGTCTCCCACACTGGTACTAGCGAGGCCTTAAGCTGTGTAACTTCTGCTATCTGACGAGAACAGGGACATTCAGCTTAGAATGGCCATTGACATTAAATGCTTTAATCCATAGTCCTTTTTAATCGATTGTGAAACAAAATCTAAACGACATAATAAAAGTCAACCGCACCACGGATTCCCAGACAGTCTCTCACACTGGTACTAGCGAGGGGTTAAGCTGTGTAACTTCTGCGATCTAACGAGAGCAGGCACATTCAGCTTAGAATGGCCATTGACATTAAAAGCCTTAATCCATAGTCCTATTTAATCTATTGTGAAACAAAATCTAAACAACATAATAAAAAGTCAACCGCACCACGGATTCCCAGACAGTCACCCACACTGGTACTAGCGTGGCCTTAAGCTGTGTAACTTCTGCGATCTGACGAGAGCAGGCACATTCAGCTTAGAATGGCCATTGACATTAAATGCTTTAATCCATAGTCCTTTTTAATCGATTGTGAAACAAAATCTAAACGACATAATAAAAAGTCAACCGCACCACGGATTCCCAGACAGTCTCCCACACTGGTACTAGCGAGGCCTTAAGCTGTGTAACTTCTGAGATCTGACGAGAGCAGGGACATTCAGTTTAGAATAGCCATTGACATTAAATGCTTTAATCCATAGTCCTTTTTAATCGATTGTGAAACAAAATCTAAACGACATAATAAAAATTCAACCGCACCACGGATTCCCAGCCAGTCTCCCTCACTGGTACTAGCGAGGCCTTAAGCTGTGTAACTTCTGCGATCTGACGAGAGCAGGCACATTCAGCTTAGAATGGCCATTGACATTAAATGCTTTAATCCATAGTCCTTTTTAATCGATTGTGAAACAAAATCTAAACGACATAATAAAAAGTCAACCTCACCACGGATTCCCAGACAGTCTCCCACACTGGTACTAGCGAGGCCTTAAGCTGTGTAACTTCTGCGATCTGACGAGAGCAGGGACATTCAGCTTAGAATAGCCATTGACATTAAATGCTTTAATCCATAGTCCTTTTTAATCGATTGTGAAACAAAATCTAAACGACATAATAAAAATTCAACCGCACCACGGATACCCAGACAGTCTCCCACACTGGTACTAGCGAGGCCTTAAGCTGTGTAACTTCTGCGTTCTGACGAGAGAAGGCACATTCAGCTTAGAATGGCCATTGACGTTAAATGCTTTAATCCATAGTCCTATTTAATCTATTGTGAAACAAAATCTAAACGACATAATAAAAAGTCAACCGCACCACGGATTCCCAGACAGTCTCCCACACTGGTACTAGCGAGGCCTTAAGCTGTGTAACTTCTGCGTTCTGACGAGAGCAGGCACATTCAGCTTAGAATGGCCATTGACGTTAAATGCCTTAATCCATAGTCCTATTTAATCTATTGTGAAACAAAATCTAAACGACATAATAAAAAGTCAACCGCACCACGGATTCCCAGACAGTCTCCCACACTGGTACTAGCGAGGCCTTAAGCTGTGTAACTTCTACGATCTGACGAGAGCAGGCACATTCAGCTTAGAATGGCCATTGACATTAAATGCTTTAATCCATAGTCCTATTTAATCTATTGTGAAACAAAATCTAAACGACATAATAAAAAGTCAACCGCACCACGGATTCCCAGACAGTCTCCCACACTGGTACTAGCGAGGCCTTAAGCTGTGTAACTTCTGCGATCTGACGAGAGCAGGCACATTCAGCTTAGAATGGCCATTGACATTAAATGCTTTAATCCATAGTCCTTTTTAATCGATTGTGAAACAAAATCTAAACGACATAATAAAAAGTCAACCGCACCACGGATTCCCAGACAGTCTCCCACACTGGTACTAGCGAGGCCTTAAGCTGTGTAACTTCTGCGATCTGACGAGAGCAGGCACATTCAGCTTAGAATGGCCATTGACATTAAATGCTTTAATCCATAGTCCTTTTTAATCGATTGTGAAACAAAATCTAAACGACATAATAAAAAGTCAACCGCACCACGGATTCCCAGACAGTCTCCCACACTGGTACTAGCGAGGCCTTAAGCTGTGTAACTTCTGCGTTCTGACGAGAGCAGGCACATTCAGCTTAGAATGGCCATTGACGTTAAATGCCTTAATCCATAGTCCTATTTAATCTATTGTGAAACAAAATCTAAACGACATAATAAAAAGTCAACCGCACCACGGATTCCCAGACAGTCTCCCACACTGGTACTAGCGAGGCCTTAAGCTGTGTAACTTCTACGATCTGACGAGAGCAGGCACATTCAGCTTAGAATGGCCATTGACATTAAATGCTTTAATCCATAGTCCTATTTAATCTATTGTGAAACAAAATCTAAACGACATAATAAAAAGTCAACCGCACCACGGATTCCCAGACAGTCTCCCACACTGGTACTAGCGAGGCCTTAAGCTGTGTAACTTCTGCGATCTGACGAGAGCAGGCACATTCAGCTTAGAATGGCCATTGACATTAAATGCTTTAATCCATAGTCCTTTTTAATCGATTGTGAAACAAAATCTAAACGACATAATAAAAAGTCAACCGCACCACGGATTCCCAGACAGTCTCCCACACTGGTACTAGCGAGGCCTTAAGCTGTGTAACTTCTGCGATCTGACGAGAGCAGGCACATTCAGCTTAGAATGGCCATTGACATTAAATGCTTTAATCCATAGTCCTTTTTAATCGATTGTGAAACAAAATCTAAACGACATAATAAAAAGTCAACCGCACCACGGATTCCCAGACAGTCTCCCACACTGGTACTAGCGATGCCTTAAGCTGTGTAACTTCTGTGTTCTGACGAGAGCAGGCACATTCAGCTTAGAATGGCCATTGACGTTAAAGGCTTTAATCCATAGTCCTATTTAATCCATTGTGAAACAAAATCTAAACGACATAATAAAAAGTCAACCGCACCACGGATTCCCAGACAGTCTCCCACACTGGTACTAGCGATGCCTTAAGCTGTGTAACTTCTGTGTTCTGACGAGAGCAGGCACATTCAGCTTAGAATGGCCATTGACGTTAAATGCTTTAATCCATAGTCCTATTTAATCTATTGTGAAACAAAATCTAAACGACATAATAAAAAGTCAACCGCACCACGGATTCCCAGACAGTCTCCCACACTGGTACTAGCGAGGCCTTAAGCTGTGTAACTTCTGCGATCTGACGAGAGCAGGCACATTCAGCTTAGAATGGCCATTGACATTAAATGCTTTAATCCATAGTCCTTTTTAATCGATTGTGAAACAAAATCTAAACGACATAATAAAAAGTCAACCGCACCACGGATTCCCAGACAGTCTCCCACACTGGTACTAGCGAGGCCTTAAGCTGTGTAACTTCTGCGAT
The DNA here is from genome assembly GCF_050947455.1 of Rhinoderma darwinii. Classification (NCBI taxonomy): domain Eukaryota; kingdom Metazoa; phylum Chordata; class Amphibia; order Anura; family Rhinodermatidae; genus Rhinoderma; species Rhinoderma darwinii. The sequence goes on along the minus strand of NW_027464014.1, from coordinate 45,700 downwards.
CTGACGAGAGCAGGCACATTCAGCTTAGAATGGCCATTGACATTAAATGCTTTAATCCATAGTCCTTTTTAATCGATTGTGAAACAAAATCTAAACGACATAATAAAGTCAACCGCACCACGGATTCCCAGACAGTCTCCCACATTGGTACTAGCGAGGTGTTAAGCTGTGTAAGTTCTGCGATCTAACAAGAGCAGGCACATTCAGCTTAGACTGGCCATTGACATTAAATGCTTTAATCCATAGTCCTTTTTAATCGATTGTGAAACAAAATCTAAACGACATAATAAAAAGTCAACCGCACCACGGATTCCCAGACAGTCTCCCACACTGGTACTAGCGAGGCCTTAAGCTGTGTAACTTCTGCGATCTGACGAGAGCAGGCACATTCAGCTTAGAATGGCCATTGACATTAAATGCTTTAATCCATAGTCCTTTTTAATCGATTGTGAAACAAAATCTAAACGACATAATAAAAAGTCAACCGCACCACGGATTCCCAGACAGTCTCCCACACTGGTACTAGCGAGGCCTTAAGCTGTGTAACTTCTGCGATCTGACGAGAGTAGGGACATTTAGCTTAGAATAGCCATTGACATTAAATGCTTTAATCCATAGTCCTTTTTAATCGATTGTGAAACAAAATCTAAACGACATAATAAAAATGCAACCGCACCACGGATACCCAGACAGTCTCCCACACTGGTACTAGCGAGGCCTTAAGCTGTGTAACTTCTGCATTCTGACGAGAGAAGGCACATTCAGCTTAGAATGGCCATTGACGTTAAATGCTTTAATCCATAGTCCTATTTAATCTATTGTGAAACAAAATCTAAACGACATAATAAAAAGTCAACCGCACCACGGATTCCCAGACAGTCTCCCACACTGGTACTAGCGAGGCCTTAAGCTGTGTAACTTCTACGATCTGACGAGAGCAGGCACATTCAGCTTAGAATGGCCATTGACATTAAATGCTTTAATCCATAGTCCTATTTAATCTATTGTGAAACAAAATCTAAACGACATAATAAAAAGTCAACCGCACCACGGATTCCCAGACAGTCTCCCACACTGGTACTAGCGAGGCCTTAAAGGAACAGTGTCATGGCAAATAATTTTTTTTATATGTTAAAGATGTTAGTGCTTTAATAAAAACGTTTTTATTCATTTGTGTGTTTGTGTTTTACTTTTTCTTCTTTTTACAGTTTTTCTTCCCTATGGGGGCTGCCATTTTTTGTTCCATTTCTGTGTGTGTCGATTAACGACACACACAGACATGGAGTACGGCAGCCACAGTCCCATAGGGACTGTGAACGGCTCCCGTCCCATTCACGTCCGTGTACGGCGTCTGTGTGGGAACTGCGCATGCGCCGCTCCCACACAGTCCTATTCGAAATTGGCGCCGTCCGGCGCCATTTTCCTGTGGACCGGAAGTCGCGGCCGGACTGTAATATTACTACTTCCGGTCGCGGCTTCCGGACTTGTGCACATGGAACAGCGGCAGCAAACGGAGCGGACGGGCCAGAGGGAGCCGCGGCGGCAGGAGCAGGTAAGAGATTTCAATGTATGTTAGTGTTTGTGTGTGTTTACTACTATATGTAAACCTACTACACTGTGGGTTACCTCAAAAAATGGCGACACGCAGTGTAGCAGGTTAAACCTTTCAAACCCCTCGTTTATCCCGGCACTAGCCAGGATAAAGGAGGGGGGGATGCTGAGAGCTCACTAGAGCGAGGGCTTTTAACCCAATGTTGCAATGCTGCAATTTTGGGAACAGCCCCATCTAGTGGCCAAAAATGGGTAGTATTATAAATTAGAAATAATTTATAATATTACATGGCTCGTGCCAAAAAAAAAAAAAAAAATTTTAACAATGTTTAATCACCCACACACTAAATGTTTAATTTTTAAAAAAAAAACATGTTTTTAGGGCAACACCATGCCTTTAAGCTGTGTAACTTCTGCGATCTGACGAGAGCAGGCACATTCAGCTTAGAATGGCCATTGACATTAAATGCTTTAATCCATAGTCCTTTTTAATCGATTGTGAAACAAAATCTAAACGACATAATAAAAAGTCAACCGCACCACGGATTCCCAGACAGTCTCCCACACTGGTACTAGCGAGGCCTTAAGCTGTGTAACTTCTGCGATCTGACGAGAGCAGGCACATTCAGCTTAGAATGGCCATTGACATTAAATGCTTTAATCCATAGTCCTTTTTAATCGATTGTGAAACAAAATCTAAACGACATAATAAAAAGTCAACCGCACCACGGATTCCCAGACAGTCTCCCACACTGGTACTAGCGAGGCCTTAAGCTGTGTAACTTCTGCGATCTGACGAGAGCAGGCACATTCAGCTTAGAATGGCCATTGACATTAAATGCTTTAATCCATAGTCCTTTTTAATCGATTGTGAAAAAAAATCTAAACGACATAATAAAAAGTCAACCGCACCACGGATTCCCAGACAGTCTCCCACACTGGTACTAGCGAGGCCTTAAGCTGTGTAACTTCTGCGATCTGACGAGAGCAGGCACATTCAGCTTAGAATGGCCATTGACATTAAATGCTTTAATCCATAGTCCTTTTTAATCGATTGTGAAACAAAATCTAAACGACATAATAAAAAGTCAACCGCACCACGGATTCCCAGACAGTCTCCCACACTCGTACTAGCGAGGCGTTAAGCTGTGTAAGTTCTGCGATCTAACAAGAGCAGGCACATTCAGCTTAGACTGGCCATTGACATTAAATGCTTTAATCCATAGTCCTTTTTAATCGATTGTGAAACAAAATCTAAACGACATAATAAAAAGTCAACCGCACCACGGATTCCCAGACAGTCTCCCACACTGGTAGTAGCGAGGCCTTAAGCTGTGTAACTTCTGCGATCTGACGAGAGCAGGGACATTCAGCTTAGAATAGCCATTGACATTAAATGCTTTAATCCATAGTCCTTTTTAATCGATTGTGAAACAAAATCTAAACGACATAATAAAAATTCAACCGCACCACGGATTCCCAGACAGTCTCCCACATTGGTACTAGCGAGGCGTTAAGCTGTGTAAGTTCTGCGATCTAACGAGAGCAGGCACATTCAGCTTAGACTGGCCATTGACATTAAAAGCTTTAATCCATAGTCCTTTTTAATCGATTGTGAAACAAAATCTAAACAACATAATAAAAAGCCAACCGCACCACGGATTCCCAGACAGTCTCCCACACTGGTACTAGCAAGGCCTTAAGCTGTGTAACTTCTGCGATCTGACGAGAGCAGGCACATTCAGCTTAGAATGGCCACTGACATTAAATGCTTTAATCCATAGTCCTTTTTAATCGATTGTGAAACAAAATCGAAACGACATAATAAAAAGTCAACCGCACCACGGATTCCCAGACAGTCTCCCACACTGGTACTAGCGAGGCCTCAAGCTGTGTAACTTCTGCGATCTGACGAGAGAAGGCACATTCAGCTTAGAATGGCCATTGACATTAAAAGCCTTAATCCATAGTCCTATTTAATCTATTGTGAAACAAAATCTAAACGACATAATAAAAAGCCAACCGCACCACGGATTCCCAGACAGTCTCCCACACTGGTACTAGCGAGGCCTTAAGCTGTGTAACTTCTGCGATCTGACGAGAGCAGGCACATTCAGCTTAGAATGGCCACTGACATTAAATGCTTTAATCCATAGTCCTATTTAATCTATTGTGAAACAAAATCTAAACGACATAATAAAACGTCAACCGCACCACGGATTCCCAGACAGTCTCCCACACTGGTACTAGCGAGGCGTTAAGCCGTGTTACTTCTGCGATCTAACGAGAGCAGGCACATTCAGCTTAGAATTGGCATTGACATTAAATGCTTTAATCCATAGTCCTTTTTAATCGATTGTGAAACAAAATCTAAACAACATAATAAAAAGTCAACCGCACCACGGATTCCCAGACAGTCTCCCACACTGGTACTAGCGAGGCCTTAAGCTGTGTAACTTCTGCGATCTGACGAGAGCAGGCACATTCAGCTTAGAATGGCCATTGACATTAAATGCTTTAATCCATAGTCCTATTTAATCTATTGTGAAACAAAATCTAAACGACATAATAAAAAGTCAACCGCACCACGGATTCCCAGACAGTCTCCCACACTGGTACTAGCGAGGCGTTAAGCCGTGTAACTTCTGCGATTTGACGAGAGCAGGCACATTCAGCTTAGAATGGGCATTGACATTAAATGCTTTAATCCATAGTCCTTTTTAATCGATTGTGAAACAAAATCTAAACGACATAATAAAAAGTCAACCGCACCACGGATTCCCAGACAGTCTCCCACACTGGTACTAGCGAGGTCTTAAGCTGTGTAACTTCTGCGATCTGACGAGAGCTGGCACATTCAGCTTAGAATGGCCATTGACGTTAAAAGCCTTAATCCATAGTCCTATTTAATCTATTGTGAAACAAAATCTAAACGACATAATAAAAAGTCAACTGCACCACGGATTCCCAGAGTGTCTCCCACACTGGTACTAGCGAGGCCTTAAGCTGTGTAACTTCTGCGATTTGACGAGAGCAGGGACATTCAGCTTAGAATGGCCATTGACTTTAAATGCTTTAATCCATAGTCCTTTTTAATCGATTGTGAAACAAAATCTAAACGACATAATAAAAATTCAACCGCACCACGGTTTCCCAGACAGTCTCCCACACTGGTACTAGCGAGGCCTTAAGCTGTGTAACTTCTGCGTTCTGACGAGAGCAGGCACATTCAGCTTAGAATGGCCATTGACGTTAAATGCTTTAATCCATAGTCCTATTTAATCTATTGTGAAACAAAATCTAAACAACATAATAAAAAGTCAACCGCACCACGGATTCCCAGACAGTCTCCCACACTGGTACTAGCGAGGCCTTAAGCTGTGTAACTTCTGCGATCTGACGAGAGCAGGGACATTCAGCTTAGAATGGCCATTGACATTAAATGCTTTAATCCATAGTCCTTTTTAATCGATTGTGAAACAAAATCTAAACGACATAATAAAAAATCAACCGCACCACGGATTCCCAGACAGTCTCCCACACTGGTACTAGCGAGGCCTTAAGCTGTGTAACTTCTGCGATCTGACGAGAGCAGGGACATTCAGCTTAGAATGGGCATTGACTTTAAATGCTTTAATCCATAGTCCTTTTTAATCGATTGTGAAACAAAATCTAAACGACATAATAAAAAATCAACCGCACCACGGATTCCCAGACAGTCTCCCACACTGGTACTAGCGAGGCCTTAAGCTGTGTAACTTCTGCGTTCTGACGAGAGCAGGCACATTCAGCTTAGAATGGCCATTGACGTTAAATCCTTTAATCCATAGTCCTATTTAATCTATTGTGAAACAAAATCTAAACGACATAATAAAAAGTCAAGCGCACCACGGATTCCCAGACAGTCTCCCACACTGGTACTAGCGAGGCCTTAAGCTGTGTAACTTCTGTGATCTGACGAGAGCAGGGACATTCAGCTTAGAATGGGCATTGACATTAAATGTTTTAATCCATAGTCCTTTTTAATCGATTGTGAAACAAAATCTAAACGACATAATAAAAAGTCAACCGCACCACGGATTTCCAGACAGTCTCCCACACTGGTACTAGCGAGGCCTTAAGCTGTGTAACTTCTGCGATCTGACGAGAGCAGGCACATTCAGCTTAGAATGGCCATTGACATTAAATGCTTTAATCCATAGTCCTATTTAATCTATTGTGAAACAAAATCTAAACGACATAATAAAAAGTCAACCGCACCACGGATTCCCAGACAGTCTCCCACACTGGTACTAGCGAGGCCTTAAGCTGTGTAACTTCTGCGATCTGACGAGAGCAGGCACATTCAGCTTAGAATGGCCATTGACACTAAATGCTTTAATCCATAGTCCTTTTTAATCGATTGTGAAACAAAATCTAAACGACATAATAAAAAGTCAACCGCACCACGGATTCCCAGACAGTCTCCCACACTGGTACTAGCGAGGCCTTAAGCTGTGTAATTTCTGCGATCTGACGAGAGCAGGTACATTCAGCTTAGAATGGCCATTGACATTAAATGCTTTAATCCATAGTCCTTTTTAATCGTTTGTGAAACAAAATCTAAACGACATAATAAAAAGTCTACCGCACCACGGATTCGCAGACAGTCTCCCACACTGGTACTAGCGAGGCCTTAAGCTGTGTAACTTCTGCGATCTGACGAGAGCAGGCACATTCCGCTTAGAATGGCCATTGACATTAAATGCTTTAATCCATAGTCCTTTTTAATCGATTGTGAAACAAAATCTAAACGACATAATAAAAAGTCAACCGCACCACGGATTCCCAGACAGTCTCCCACACTGGTACTAGCGAGGACTTAAGCTGTGTAACTTCTGCGATCGGACGAGAGCAGGCACATTCAGCTTAGAATGGCCATTGACGTTAAATGCTTTAATCCATAGTCCTATTTAATCTATTGTGAAACAAAATCTAAACGACATAATAAAAAGTCAACCGCACCACGGATTCCCAGACAGTCTCCCACATTGGTACTAGCGAGGCGTTAAGCTGTGTAAGTTCTGCGATCTAACAAGAGCAGGCACATTCAGCTTAGACTGGCCATTGACATTAAATGCTTTAATCCATAGTCCTTTTTAATCGATTGTGAAACAAAATCTAAACGACATAATAAAAAGTCAACTGCACCACGGATTCCCAGACAGTCTCCCACACTGGTACTAGCGAGGCCTTAAGCTGTGTAACTTCTGCGATCTGACGAGAGCAGGCACATTCAGCTTAGAATGGCCATTGACATTAAATGCTTTAATCCATAGTCCTTTTTAATCGATTGTGAAACAAAATCTAAACAACATAATAAAAATTCAACCGCACCACGGATTCCCAGACAGTCTCCCACACTGGTACTAGCGAGGCCTTAAGCTGTGTAACTTCTGCGATCTGACGAGAGCAGGCACATTCAGCTTAGAATGGCCATTGACATTAAATGCTTTAATCCATAGTCCTTTTTAATCGATTGTGAAACAAAATCTAAACGACATAATAAAAAGTCAACCGCACCACGGATTCCCAGACAGTCTCCCACACTGGTACTAGCGAGGCCTTAAGCTGTGTAACTTCTGCGATCTGACGAGAGCAGGGACATTCAGCTTAGAATAGCCATTGACATTAAATGCTTTAATCCATAGTCCTTTTTAATCGATTGTGAAACAAAATCTAAACGACATAATAAAAATTCAACCGCACCACGGATACCCAGACAGTCTCCCACACTGGTACTAGCGAGGCCTTAAGCTGTGTAACTTCTGCGTTCTGACGAAGAAAGGCACATTCAGCTTAGAATGGCCATTGACGTTAAATGCTTTAATCCATAGTCCTATTTAATCTATTGTGAAACAAAATCTAAACTACATAATAAAAAGTCAACCGCACCACGGATTCCCAGACAGTCTCCCACACTGGTACTAGCGAGGCCTTAAGCTGTGTAACTTCTGCGATCTGACGAGAGCAGGGACATTCAGCTTAGAATAGCCATTGACATTAAATGCTTTAATCCATAGTCCTTTTTAATCGATTGTGAAACAAAATCTAAACGACATAATAAAAATTCAACCGCACCACGGATACCCAGACAGTCTCCCACACTGGTACTAGCGAGGCCTTAAGCTGTGTAACTTCTGCGTTCTGACGAAGAAAGGCACATTCAGCTTAGAATGGCCATTGACGTTAAATGCTTTAATCCATAGTCCTATTTAATCTATTGTGAAACAAAATCTAAACGACATAATAAAAAGGCAACCGCACCACGGATTCCCAGACAGTCTCCCACACTGGTACTAGCGAGGCCTTAAGCTGTGTAACTTCTGCGTTCTGACGAGAGCAGGCACATTCAGCTTAGAATGGCCATTGACGTGAAATGCTTTAATCCATAGTCCTTTTTAATCGATTGTGAAACAAAATCTAAACAACATAATAAAAAAGCAACCGCACCACGGATTCCCAGACAGTCTCCCACACTGGTACTAGCGAGGCCTTAAGCTGTGTAACTTCTGCGTTCGGACGAGAGCAGGCACATTCAGCTTAGAATGGCCATTGACGTTAAATCCTTTAATCCATAGTCCTATTTAATCTATTGTGAAACAGAATCTTAACGACATAATAAAAAGTCAAGCGCACCACGGATTCCCAGACAGTCTCCCACACTGGTACTAGCGAGGCCTTAAGCTGTGTAACTTCTGCGATCTGACGAGAGCAGGCACTTTCAGCTTAGAAAGACCATTGACATTAAAAGCCTTAATCCATAGTCCTATTTAATCTATTGTGAAACAAAATCTAAACCACATAATAAAAAGTCAACCGCACCACGGATTCCCAGACAGTCTCCCACACTGGTACTAGCAAGGCCTTAAGCTGTGTAACTTCTGTGATCTGACGAGAGCAGGGACATTCAGCTTTGAAAGGGCATTGACATTAAATGCTTTAATCCATAGTCCTTTTTAATCGATTGTGAAACAAAATCTAAACGACATAATAAAAAATCAACCGCACCACGGATTCCCAGACAGTCTCCCACACTGGTACTAGCGAGGCCTTAAGCTGTGTAACTTCTGCGTTCTGACGAGAGCAGGCACATTCAGCTTAGAATGGCCATTGACGTTAAATCCTTTAATCCATAGTCCTATTTAATCTATTGTGAAACAAAATCTAAACGACATAATAAAAAATCAAACGCACCGCGGATTCCCAGACAGTCTCCCACACTGGTACTAGCGAGGCCTTAAGCTGTGTAACTTCTGCGATCTGACGAGAGCAGGCACATTCAGCTTAGAATGGCCATTGACATTAAATGCTTTAATCCATAGTCCTTTTTAATCGATTGTGAAACAAAATCTAAACGACATAATAAAAAGTCAACCGCACCACGGATTCCCAGACAGTCTCCCACACTGGTACTAGCGAGGCCTTAAGCTGTGTAACTTCTGCGATCTGACGAGAGCAGGCACATTCAGCTTAGAATGGCCATTGACATTAAATGCTTTAATCCATAGTCCTATTTAATCTATTGTGAAACAAAATCTAAACGACATAATAAAAAGTCAACCGCACCACGGATTCCCAGACAGTCTCCCACACTGGTACTAGCGAGGCCTTAAGCTGTGTAACTTCTGCGATCTGATGAGAGCAGGCACATTCCGCTTAGAATGGCCATTGACATTAAATGCTTTAATCCATAGTCCTTTTTAATCGATTGTGAAACAAAATCTAAACGACATAATAAAAAGTCAACCGCACCACGGATTCCCAGACAGTCTCCCACACTGGTACTAGCGAGGCCTTAAGCTGTGTAACTTCTGCGATCTGACGAGAGCAGGCACATTCAGTTTAGAATGGCCATTGACGTTAAATGCTTTAATCCATAGTCCTATTTAATCTATTGTGAAACAAAATCTAAATGACATAATAAAAAGTCAACCGCACCACGGATTCCCAGACAGTCTCCCACACTGGTACTAGCGAGGCCTTAAGCTGTGTAACTTCTGCGATCTGACGAGAGCAGGGACATTCAGCTTAGAATGGCCATTGACATTAAATGCTTTAATCCATAGTCCTTTTTAATCGATTGTGAAACAAAATCTAAACGACATAATAAAAAGTCAACCGCACCACGGATTCCCAGACAGTCTCCCACACTGGTACTAGCGAGGACTTAAGCTGTGTAACTTCTGCGATCTGACGAGAGCAGGCACATTCAGCTTAGAATGGCCATTGACATTAAATGCTTTAATCCATAGTCCTTTTTAATCGATTGTGAAACAAAATCTAAACGACATAATAAAAAGTCAACCGCACCACGGATTCCCAGACAGTCTCCCACACTGGTACTAGCGAGGCCTTAAGCTGTGTAACTTCTGCGATCTGACGAGAGCAGGCACATTCAGCTTAGAATGGCCATTGACATTAAATGCTTTAATCCATAGTCCTTTTTAATCGATTGTGAAACAAAATCTAAACAACATAATAAAAATTCAACCGCACCACGGATTCCCAGACAGTCTCCCACACTGGTACTAGCGAGGCCTTAAGCTGTGTAACTTCTGCGATCTGACGAGAGCAGGCACATTCAGCTTAGAATGGCCATTGACATTAAATGCTTTAATCCATAGTCCTTTTTAATCGATTGTGAAACAAAATCTAAACGACATAATAAAAAGTCAACCGCACCACGGATTCCCAGACAGTCTCCCACACTGGTACTAGCGAGGCCTTAAGCTGTGTAACTTCTGCGATCTGACGAGAGCAGGGACATTCAGCTTAGAATAGCCATTGACATTAAATGCTTTAATCCATAGTCCTTTTTAATCGATTGTGAAACAAAATCTAAACGACATAATAAAAATTCAACCGCACCACGGATACCCAGACAGTCTCCCACACTGGTACTAGCGAGGCCTTAAGCTGTGTAACTTCTGCGATCTGACGAGAGCAGGCACATTCAGCTTAGAATGGCCATTGACGTTAAATGCTTTAATCCATAGTCGTTTTTAATCGATTGTGAAACAAAATCTAAATGACATAATAAAAAGTCAACCGCACCACGGATACCCAGACAGTCTCCCACACTGGTACTAGCGAGGCCTTAAGCTGTGTAACTTCTGCGATCTGACGAGAGCAGGCACATTCAGCTTAGAATGGCCATTGACGTTAAATGCTTTAATCCATAGTCGTTTTTAATCGATTGTGAAACAAAATCTAAATGACATAATAAAAAGTCAACCGCACCACGGATTCCCAGACAGTCTCCCACACTGGTACTAGCGAGGCCTTAAGCTGTGTAACTTCTGCGATCTGACGAGAGCAGGGACATTCAGCTTAGAATGGCCATTGACATTAAATGCTTTAATCCATAGTCCTTTTTAATCGATTGTGAAACAAAATCTAAACGACATAATAAAAAGTCAACCGCACCACGGATTCCCAGACAGTCTCCCACACTGGTACTAGCGAGGACTTAAGCTGTGTAACTTCTGCGATCTGACGAGAGCAGGCACATTCAGCTTAGAATGGCCATTGACGTTAAATGCTTTAATCCATAGTCCTATTTAATCTATTGTGAAACAAAATCTAAACGACATAATAAAAAGTCAACCGCACCACGGATTCCCAGACAGTCTCCCACATTGGTACTAGCGAGGAGTTAAGCTGTATAAGTTCTGCGATCTAACAAGAGCAGGCACATTCAGCTTAGACTGGCCATTGACATTAAATGCTTTAATCCATAGTCCTTTTTAATCGATTGTGAAACAAAATCTAAACGACATAAAAAAAAGTCAACTGCACCACGGAATCCCAGACAGCCTCCCACACTGGTACTAGCGAGGCCTTAAGCTGTGTAACTTCTGCGATCTGACGAGAGCAGGCACATTCAGCTTAGAATGGCCATTGACATTAAATGCTTTAATCCATAGTCCTTTTTAATCGATTGTGAAACAAAATCTAAACAACATAATAAAAATTCAACCGCACCACGGATTCCCAGACAGTCTCCCACACTGGTACTAGCGAGGCCTTAAGCTGTGTAACTTCTGCGATCTGACGAGAGCAGGCACATTCAGCTTAGAATGGCCATTGACATTAAATGCTTTAATCCATAGTCCTTTTTAATCGATTGTGAAACAAAATCTAAACGACATAATAAAAAGTCAACCGCACCACGGATTCCCAGACAGTCTCCCACACTGGTACTAGCGAGGCCTTAAGCTGTGTAACTTCTGCGATCTGACGAGAGCAGGGACATTCAGCTTAAAATAGCCATTGACATTAAATGCTTTAATCCATAGTCCTTTTTAATCGATTGTGAAACAAAATCTAAACGACATAATAAAAATTCAACCGCACCACGGATACCCAGACAGTCTCCCACACTGGTACTAGCGAGGCCTTAAGCTGTGTAACTTCTGCGATCTGACGAGAGCAGGGACATTCAGCTTAAAATAGCCATTGACATTAAATGCTTTAATCCATAGTCCTTTTTAATCGATTGTGAAACAAAATCTTAACGACATAATAAAAAGTCAAGCGCACCACGGATTCCCAGACAGTCTCCCACACTGGTACTAGCGACGCCTTAAGCTGTGTAACTTCTGCGATCTGACGAGAGCAGGCACTTTCAGCTTAGAAAGACCATTGACATTAAAAGCCTTAATCCATAGTCCTATTTAATCTATTGTGAAACAAAATCTAAACAACATAATAAAAAGTCAACCGCACCACGGATTCCCAGACAGTCTCCCACACTGGTACTAGCGAGGCCTTAAGCTGTGTAACTTCTGTGATTTGACGAGAGCAGGGACATTCAGCTTAGAATGGGCATTGACATTAAATGCTTTAATCCATAGTCCTTTTTAATCGATTGTGAAACAAAATCTAAACGACATAATAAAAAATCAACCTCACCACGGATTCCCAGACAGTCTCCCACACTGGTACTAGCGAGGCCTTAAGCTGTGTAACTTCTGCGTTCTGACGAGAGCAGGCACATTCAGCTTAGAATGGCCATTGACGTTAAATCCTTTAATCCATAGTCCTATTTAATCTATTGTGAAACAAAATCTAAACGACATAATAAAAAGTCAAGCGCACCACGGATTCCCAGACAGTCTCCCACACTGGTACTAGCGAGGCCTTAAGCTGTGTAACTTCTGCGATCTGACGAGAGCAGGCACATTCAGCTTAGAATGGCCATTGACATTAAATGCTTTAATCCATAGTCCTTTTTAATCGATTGTGAAACAAAATCTAAACGACATAATAAAAAGGCAACCGCACCACGGATTCCCAGACAGTCTCCCACACTGGTACTAGCGAGGCCTTAAGCTGTGTAACTTCTGCGATCTGACGAGAGCAGGCACATTCAGCTTAGAATGGCCATTGACATTAAATGCTTTAATCCATAGTCCTTTTTAATCTATTGTGAAACAAAATCTAAACGACATAATAAAAAGTCAACCGCACCACGGATTCCCAGACAGTCTCCCAGACTGGTACTAGCGAGGCCTTAAGCTGTGTAACTTCTGCGATCTGACGAGAGCAGGCACATTCAGCTTAGAATGGCCATTGACATTAAATGCTTTAATCCATAGTCCTTTTTAATCGATTGTGAAACACAATCTAAACGACATAATAAAAAGTCAACCGCACCACGGATTCCCAGACAGTCTCCCACACTGGTACTAGCGAGGCCTTAAGCTGTGTAATTTCTGCGATCTGACGAGAGCAGGCACATTCAGCTTAGAATGGCCATTGACATTAAATGCTTTAATCCATAGTCCTTTTTAATCGATTGTGAAACAAAATCTAAACGACATAATAAAAAGTCTACCGCACCACGGATTCGCAGACAGTCTCCCACACTTGTACTAGCGAGGCCTTAAGCTGTGTAACTTCTGCGATCTGATGAGAGCAGGCACATTCCGCTTAGAATGGCCATTGACATTAAATGCTTTAATCCATAGTCCTTTTTAATCGATTGTGAAACAAAATCTAAACGACATAATAAAAAGTCAACTGCACCACGGATTCCCAGACAGTCTCCCACACTGGTACTAGCGAGGCCTTAAGCTGTGTAACTTCTGCGATCTGACGAGAGCAGGCACATTCAGTTTAGAATGGCCATTGACGTTAAATGCTTTAATCCATAGTCCTATTTAATCTATTGTGAAACAAAATCTAAATGACATAATAAAAAGTCAACCACACCACGGATTCCCAGACAGTCTCCCACACTGGTACTAGCGAGGCCTTAAGCTGTGTAACTTCTGCGATCTGACGAGAGCAGGGACATTCAGCTTAGAATGGCTATTGACATTAAATGCTTTAATCCATAGTCCTTTTTAATCGATTGTGAAACAAAATCTAAACGACATAATAAAAAGTCAACCGCACCACGGATTCCCAGACAGTCTCCCACACTGGTACTAGCGAGGACTTAAGCTGTGTAACTTCTGCGATCTGACGAGAGCAGGCACATTCAGCTTAGAATGGCCATTGACATTAAATGCTTTAATCCATAGTCCTTTTTAATCGATTGTGAAACAAAATCTAAACGACATAATAAAAAGTCAACCGCACCACGGATTCCCAGACAGTCTCCCACACTGGTACTAGCGAGGCCTTAAGCTGTGTAACTTCTGCGATCTGACGAGAGCAGGCACATTCAGCTTAGAATGGCCATTGACGTTAAATGCTTTAATCCATAGTCCTTTTTAATCGATTGTGAAACAAAATCTAAACAACATAATAAAAATTCAACCGCACCACGGATTCCCAGACAGTCTCCCACACTGGTACTAGCGAGGCCTTAAGCTGTGTAACTTCTGCGATCTGACGAGAGCAGGCACATTCAGCTTAGAATGGCCATTGACATTAAATGCTTTAATCCATAGTCCTTTTTAATCGATTGTGAAACAAAATCTAAACGACATAATAAAAAGTCAACCGCACCACGGATTCCCAGACAGTCTCCCACACTGGTACTAGCGAGGACTTAAGCTGTGTAACTTCTGCGATCTGACGAGAGCAGGCACATTCAGCTTAGAATGGCCATTGACATTAAATGCTTTAATCCATAGTCCTTTTTAATCGATTGTGAAACAAAATCTAAACGACATAATAAAAAGTCAACCGCACCACGGATTCCCAGACAGTCTCCCACACTGGTACTAGCGAGGCCTTAAGCTGTGTAACTTCTGCGATCTGACGAGAGCAGGCACATTCAGCTTAGAATGGCCATTGACGTTAAATGCTTTAATCCATAGTCCTTTTTAATCGATTGTGAAACAAAATCTAAACAACATAATAAAAATTCAACCGCACCACGGATTCCCAGACAGTCTCCCACACTGGTACTAGCGAGGCCTTAAGCTGTGTAACTTCTGCGATCTGACGAGAGCAGGCACATTCAGCTTAGAATGGCCATTGACATTAAATGCTTTAATCCATAGTCCTTTTTAATCGATTGTGAAACAAAATCTAAACGACATAATAAAAAGTCAACCGCACCACGGATTCCCAGACAGTCTCCCACACTGGTACTAGCGAGGCCTTAAGCTGTGTAACTTCTGCGATCTGACGAGAGCAGTGACATTCAGCTTAGAATAGCCATTGACATTAAATGCTTTAATCCATAGTCCTTTTTAATCGATTGTGAAACAAAATCTAAACGACATAATAAAAATTCAACCGCACCACGGATACCCAGACAGTCTCCCACACTGGTACTAGCGAGGCCTTAAGCTGTGTAACTTCTGCGATCTGACGAGAGCAGGCACATTCAGCTTAGAATGGCCATTGACGTTAAATGCTTTAATCCATAGTCGTTTTTAATCGATTGTGAAACAAAATCTAAATGACATAATAAAAAGTCAACCGCACCACGGATTCCCAGACAGTCTCCCACACTGGTACTAGCGAGGCCTTAAGCTGTGTAACTTCTGCGATCTGACGAGAGCAGGGACATTCAGCTTAGAATGGCCATTGACATTAAATGCTTTAATCCATAGTCCTTTTTAATCGATTGTGAAACAAAATCTAAACGACATAATAAAAAGTCAACCGCACCACGGATTCCCAGACAGTCTCCCACACTGGTACTAGCGAGGACTTAAGCTGTGTAACTTCTGCGATCTGACGAGAGCAGGCACATTCAGCTTAGAATGGCCATTGACGTTAAATGCTTTAATCCATAGTCCTATTTAATCTATTGTGAAACAAAATCTAAACGACATAATAAAAAGTCAACCGCACCACGGATTCCCAGACAGTCTCCCACATTGGTACTAGCGAGGCCTTAAGCTGTGTAAGTTCTGCGATCTAACGAGAGCAGGCACATTCAGCTTAGACTGGCCATTGACGTTAAATGCTTTAATCCATAGTCCTTTTTAATCGATTGTGAAACAAAATCTAAACGACATAATAAAAAGTCAACCGCACCACGGATTCCCAGACAGTCTCCCACACTGGTACTAGCGAGGCCTTAAGCTGTGTAACTTCTGCGATCTGACGAGAGCAGGGACATTCAGCTTAGAATAGCCATTGACATTAAATGCTTTAATCCATAGTCCTTTTTAATCGATTGTGAAACAAAATCTAAACGACATAATAAAAATTCAACTGCACCACGGATACCCAGACAGTCTCCCACACTGGTACTAGCGAGGCCTTAAGCTGTGTAACTTCTGCGTTCTGACGAGAGAAGGCACATTCAGCTTAGAATGGCCATTGACGTTAAATGCTTTAATCCATAGTCCTATTTAATCTATTGTGAAACAAAATCTAAACGACATAATAAAAAGTCAACCGCACCACGGATTCCCAGACAGTCTCCCACACTGGTACTAGCGAGGCCTTAAGCTGTGTAACTTCTGCGTTCTGACGAGAGCAGGCACATTCAGCTTAGAATGGCCATTGACGTTAAATGCTTTAATCCATAGTCCTTTTTAATCGATTGTGAAACAAAATCTAAACGACATAATAAAAAATCAACCGCACCACGGATTCCCAGACAGTCTCCCACACTGGTACTAGCGAGGCCTTAAGCTGTGTAACTTCTGCGTTCGGATGAGAGCAGGCACATTCAGCTTAGAATGGCCATTGACGTTCAATCCTTTAATCCATAGTCCTATTTAATCTATTGTGAAACAAAATCTTAACGACATAATAAAAAGTCAAGCGCACCACGGATTCCCAGACAGTCTCCCACACTGGTACTAGCGAGGCCTTAAGCTGTGTAACTTCTGCGATCTGACGAGAGCAGGCACATTCAGCTTAGAATGGCCATTGACGTTAAATCCTTTAATCCATAGTCCTATTTAATCTATTGTGAAACAAAATCTAAACGACATAATAAAAAGTCAACCGCACCACGGATTCCCAGACAGTCTCCCACACTGGTACTAGCGAGGCCTTAAGCTGTGTAACTTCTGTGATCTGACGAGAGCAGGGACATTCAGCTTAGAATGGGCATTGACATTAAATGCTTTAATCCATAGTCCTATTTAATCGATTGTGAAACAAAATCTAAACGACATAATAAAAAATCAACCGCACCACGGATTCCCAGACAGTCTTCCATACTGGTACTAGCGAGGCCTTAAGCTGTGTAACTTCTGCGTTCTGACGAGAGCAGGCACATTCAGCTTAGAATGGCCATTGACGTTAAATCCTTTAATCCATAGTCCTATTTAATCTATTGTGAAACAAAATCTAAACGACATAATAAAAAGTCAAGCGCACCACGGATTCCCAGACAGTCTCCCACACTGGTACTAGCGAGGCCTTAAGCTGTGTAACTTCTGCGATCTGACGAGAGCAGGCACATTCAGCTTAGAATGGCCATTGACATTAAATGCTTTAATCCATAGTCCTATTTAATCTATTGTGAAACAAAATCTAAACGACATAATAAAAAGTCAACCGCACCACGGATTCCCAGACAGTCTCCCACACTGGTACTAGCGAGGCCTTAAGCTGTGTAACTTCTGCGATCTGACGAGAGCAGGCACATTCAGCTTAGAATGGCCATTGACATTAAATGCTTTAATCCATAGTCCTATTTAATCTATTGTGAAACAAAATCTAAACGACATAATAAAAAGTCAACCGCACCACGGATTCCCAGACAGTCTCCCACACTGGTACTAGCGAGGCCTTAAGCTGTGTAACTTCTGCGATCTGACGAGAGCAGGCACATTCAGCTTAGAATGGCCATTGACATTA
Organism: Rhinoderma darwinii; assembly: GCF_050947455.1. Taxonomy (NCBI): domain Eukaryota; kingdom Metazoa; phylum Chordata; class Amphibia; order Anura; family Rhinodermatidae; genus Rhinoderma; species Rhinoderma darwinii. The sequence continues at coordinate 27,874 of NW_027464014.1, read as the reverse complement.
AATGGTTTAATCCATAGTCCTTTTTAATCGATTGTGAAACAAAATCTAAACGACATAATAAAAAGTCAACCGCACCACGGATTCCCAGACAGTCTCCCACACTGGTACTAGCGAGGCCTTAAGCTGTGTAACTTCTGCGATCTGACGAGAGCAGGCACATTCAGCTTAGAATGGCCATTGACATTAAATGCTTTAATCCATAGTCCTTTTTAATCGATTGTGAAACAAAATCTAAACGACATAATAAAAAGTCTACCGCACCACGGATTCGCAGACAGTCTCCCACACTGGTACTAGCGAGGCCTTAAGCTGTGTAACTTCTGCGATCTGACGAGAGCAGGGACATTCAGCTTAGAATGGCCATTGACATTAAATGCTTTAATCCATAGTCCTTTTTAATCGATTGTGAAACAAAATCTAAACGACATAATAAAAAGTCAACCGCACCACGGATTCCCAGACAGTCTCCCACACTCGTACTAGCGAGGCCTTAAGCTGTGTAACTTCTGCGATCTGACGAGAGCAGGCACATTCAGCTTAGAATGGCCATTGACTTTAAATGCTTTAATCCATAGTCCTATTTAATCGATTGTGAAACAAAATCTAAATGACATAATAAAAAGTCAACCGCACCACGGATTCCCAGACAGTCTCCCACACTGGTACTAGCGAGGCCTTAAGCTGTGTAACTTCTGCGATCTGACGAGAGCAGGGACATTCAGCTTAGAATGGCAATTAACATTAAATGCTTTAATCCATAGTCCTTTTTAATCGATTGTGAAACAAAATCTAAACGACATAATAAAAAGTCAACCGCACCACGGATTCCCAGACAGTCTCCCACACTGGTACTAGCGAGGACTTAAGCTGTGTAACTTCTGCGATCTGACGAGAGCAGGCACATTCAGCTTAGAATGGCCATTGACGTTAAATGCTTTAATCCATAGTCCTATTTAATCGATTGTGAAACAAAATCTAAACGACATAATAAAAAGTCAACCGCACCACGGATTCCCAGACAGTCTCCCACATTGGTACTAGCGAGGCCTTAAGCTGTGTAAGTTCTGCAATCTAACGAGAGCAGGCACATTCAGCTTAGACTGGCCATTGACATTAAATGCTTTAATCCATAGTCCTTTTTAATCGATTGTGAAACAAAATCTAAACGACATAATAAAAAGTCAACCGCACCACGGATTCCCAGACAGTCTCCCACACTGGTACTAGCGAGGCCTTAAGCTGTGTAACTTCTGCGATCTGACGAGAGCAGGCACATTCAGCTTAGAATGGCCATTGACGTTAAATGCTTTAATCCATAGTCCTTTTTAATCGATTGTGAAACAAAATCTAAACAACATAATAAAAATTCAACCGCACCACGGATTCCCAGACAGTCTCCCACACTGGTACTAGCGAGGCCTTAAGCTGTGTAACTTCTGCGATCTGACGAGAGCAGGCACATTCAGCTTAGAATGGCCATTGACATTAAATGCTTTAATCCATAGTCCTTTTTAATCGATTGTGAAACAAAATCTAAACGACATAATAAAAAGTCAACCGCACCACGGATTCCCAGACAGTCTCCCACACTGGTACTAGCGAGGCCTTAAGCTGTGTAACTTCTGCGATCTGACGAGAGCAGGGACATTCAGCTTAGAATAGCCATTGACATTAAATGCTTTAATCCATAGTCCTTTTTAATCGATTGTGAAACAAAATCTAAACGACATAATAAAAATTCAACCGCACCACGGATACCCAGACAGTCTCCCACACTGGTACTAGCGAGGCCTTAAGCTGTGTAACTTCTGCGATCTGACGAGAGCAGGCACATTCAGCTTAGAATGGCCACTGACGTTAAATGCTTTAATCCATAGTCGTTTTTAATCGATTGTGAAACAAAATCTAAATGACATAATAAAAAGTCAACCGCACCACGGATTCCCAGACAGTCTCCCACACTGGTACTAGCGAGGCCTTAAGCTGTGTAACTTCTGCGATCTGACGAGAGCAGGGACATTCAGCTTAGAATGGCCATTGACATTAAATGCTTTAATCCATAGTCCTTTTTAATCGATTGTGAAACAAAATCTAAACGACATAATAAAAAGTCAACCGCACCACGGATTCCCAGACAGTCTCCCACACTGGTACTAGCGAGGACTTAAGCTGTGTAACTTCTGCGATCTGACGAGAGCAGGCACATTCAGCTTAGAATGGCCATTGACGTTAAATGCTTTAATCCATAGTCCTATTTAATCTATTGTGAAACAAAATCTAAACGACATAATAAAAAGTCAACCGCACCACGGATTCCCAGACAGTCTCCCACATTGGTACTAGCGAGGCCTTAAGCTGTGTAAGTTCTGCGATCTAACGAGAGCAGGCACATTCAGCTTAGACTGGCCATTGACGTTAAATGCTTTAATCCATAGTCCTTTTTAATCGATTGTGAAACAAAATCTAAACGACATAATAAAAAGTCAACCGCACCACGGATTCCCAGACAGTCTCCCACACTGGTACTAGCGAGGCCTTAAGCTGTGTAACTTCTGCGATCTGACGAGAGCAGGCACATTCAGCTTAGAATGGCCATTGACGTTAAATGCTTTAATCCATAGTCCTTTTTAATCGATTGTGAAACAAAATCTAAACAACATAATAAAAATTCAACCGCACCACGGATTCCCAGACAGTCTCCCACACTGGTACTAGCGAGGCCTTAAGCTGTGTAACTTCTGCGATCTGACGAGAGCAGGCACATTCAGCTCAGAATGGCCATTGACATTAAATGCTTTAATCCATAGTCCTTTTTAATCGATTGTGAAACAAAATCTAAACGACATAATAAAAAGTCAACCGCACCACGGATTCCCAGACAGTCTCCCACACTGGTACTAGCGAGGCCTTAAGCTGTGTAACTTCTGCGATCTGACGAGAGCAGGGACATTCAGCTTAGAATAGCCATTGACATTAAATGCTTTAATCCATAGTCCTTTTTAATCGATTGTGAAACAAAATCTAAACGACATAATAAAAATTCAACCGCACCACGGATACCCAGACAGTCTCCCACACTGGTACTAGCGAGGCCTTAAGCTGTGTAACTTCTGCGATCTGACGAGAGCAGGCACATTCAGCTTAGAATGGCCATTGACGTTAAATGCTTTAATCCATAGTCGTTTTTAATCGATTGTGAAACAAAATCTAAATGACATAATAAAAAGTCAACCGCACCACGGATTCCCAGACAGTCTCCCACACTGGTACTAGCGAGGCCTTAAGCTGTGTAACTTCTGCGATCTGACGAGAGCAGGGACATTCAGCTTAGAATGGCCATTGACATTAAATGCTTTAATCCATAGTCCTTTTTAATCGATTGTGAAACAAAATCTAAACGACATAATAAAAAGTCAACCGCACCACGGATTCCCAGACAGTCTCCCACACTGGTACTAGCGAGGACTTAAGCTGTGTAACTTCTGCGATCTGACGAGAGCAGGCACATTCAGCTTAGAATGGCCATTGACGTTAAATGCTTTAATCCATAGTCCTATTTAATCTATTGTGAAACAAAATCTAAACGACATAATAAAAAGTCAACCGCACCACGGATTCCCAGACAGTCTCCCACATTGGTACTAGCGAGGCCTTAAGCTGTGTAAGTTCTGCGATCTAACGAGAGCAGGCACATTCAGCTTAGACTGGCCATTGACGTTAAATGCTTTAATCCATAGTCCTTTTTAATCGATTGTGAAACAAAATCTAAACGACATAATAAAAAGTCAACCGCACCACGGATTCCCAGACAGTCTCCCACACTGGTACTAGCGAGGCCTTAAGCTGTGTAACTTCTGCGATCTGACGAGAGCAGGGACATTCAGCTTAGAATAGCCATTGACATTAAATGCTTTAATCCATAGTCCTTTTTAATCGATTGTGAAACAAAATCTAAACGACATAATAAAAATTCAACTGCACCACGGATACCCAGACAGTCTCCCACACTGGTACTAGCGAGGCCTTAAGCTGTGTAACTTCTGCGTTCTGACGAGAGAAGGCACATTCAGCTTAGAATGGCCATTGACGTTAAATGCTTTAATCCATAGTCCTATTTAATCTATTGTGAAACAAAATCTAAACGACATAATAAAAAGTCAACCGCACCACGGATTCCCAGACACTCTCCCACACTGGTACTAGCGAGGCCTTAAGCTGTGTAACTTCTGCGTTCTGACGAGAGCAGGCACATTCAGCTTAGAATGGCCATTGACGTTAAATGCTTTAATCCATAGTCCTTTTTAATCGATTGTGAAACAAAATCTAAACGACATAATAAAAAATCAACCGCACCACGGATTCCCAGACAGTCTCCCACACTGGTACTAGCGAGGCCTTAAGCTGTGTAACTTCTGCGTTCGGATGAGAGCAGGCACATTCAGCTTAGAATGGCCATTGACGTTAAATCCTTTAATCCATAGTCCTATTTAATCTATTGTGAAACAAAATCTTAACGACATAATAAAAAGTCAAGCGCACCACGGATTCCCAGACAGTCTCCCACACTGGTACTAGCGAGGCCTTAAGCTGTGTAACTTCTGCGATCTGACGAGAGCAGGCACATTCAGCTTAGAATGGCCATTGACGTTAAATCCTTTAATCCATAGTCCTATTTAATCTATTGTGAAACAAAATCTAAACGACATAATAAAAAGTCAAGCGCACCACGGATTCCCAGACAGTCTCCCACACTGGTACTAGCGAGGCCTTAAGCTGTGTAACTTCTGCGATCTGACGAGAGCAGGCACATTCAGCTTAGAATGGCCATTGACATTAAATGCTTTAATCCATAGTCCTATTTAATCTATTGTGAAACAAAATCTAAACGACATAATAAAAAGGCAACCGCACCACGGATTCCCAGACAGTCTCCCACACTGGTACTAGCGAGGCCTTAAGCTGTGTAACTTCTGCGATCTGACGAGAGCAGGCACATTCAGCTTAGAATGGCCATTGACATTAAATGCTTTAATCCATAGTCCTATTTAATCTATTGTGAAACAAAATCTAAACGACATAATAAAAAGTCAACCGCACCACGGATTCCCAGACAGTCTCCCACACTGGTACTAGCGAGGCCTTAAGCTGTGTAACTTCTGCGATCTGACGAGAGCAGGCACATTCAGCTTAGAATGGCCATTGACATTAAATGGTTTAATCCATAGTCCTTTTTAATCGATTGTGAAACAAAATCTAAACGACATAATAAAAAGTCAACCGCACCACGGATTCCCAGACAGTCTCCCACACTGGTACTAGCGAGGCCTTAAGCTGTGTAACTTCTGCGATCTGACGAGAGCAGGCACATTCAGCTTAGAATGGCCATTGACATTAAATGCTTTAATCCATAGTCCTTTTTAATCGATTGTGAAACAAAATCTAAACGACATAATAAAAAGTCTACCGCACCACGGATTCGCAGACAGTCTCCCACACTGGTACTAGCGAGGCCTTAAGCTGTGTAACTTCTGCGATCTGACGAGAGCAGGGACATTCAGCTTAGAATGGCCATTGACATTAAATGCTTTAATCCATAGTCCTTTTTAATCGATTGTGAAACAAAATCTAAACGACATAATAAAAAGTCAACCGCACCACGGATTCCCAGACAGTCTCCCACACTCGTACTAGCGAGGCCTTAAGCTGTGTAACTTCTGCGATCTGACGAGAGCAGGCACATTCAGCTTAGAATGGCCATTGACGTTAAATGCTTTAATCCATAGTCCTATTTAATCGATTGTGAAACAAAATCTAAATGACATAATAAAAAGTCAACCGCACCACGGATTCCCAGACAGTCTCCCACACTGGTACTAGCGAGGCCTTAAGCTGTGTAACTTCTGCGATCTGACGAGAGCAGGGACATTCAGCTTAGAATGGCAATTAACATTAAATGCTTTAATCCATAGTCCTTTTTAATCGATTGTGAAACAAAATCTAAACGACATAATAAAAAGTCAGCCGCACCACGGATTCCCAGACAGTCTCCCACACTGGTACTAGCGAGGACTTAAGCTGTGTAACTTCTGCGATCTGACGAGAGCAGGCACATTCAGCTTAGAATGGCCATTGACGTTAAATGCTTTAATCCATAGTCCTATTTAATCGATTGTGAAACAAAATCTAAACGACATAATAAAAAGTCAACCGCACCACGGATTCCCAGACAGTCTCCCACATTGGTACTAGCGAGGCCTTAAGCTGTGTAAGTTCTGCAATCTAACGAGAGCAGGCACATTCAGCTTAGACTGGCCATTGACATTAAATGCTTTAATCCATAGTCCTTTTTAATCGATTGTGAAACAAAATCTAAACGACATAATAAAAAGTCAACCGCACCACGGATTCCCAGACAGTCTCCCACACTGGTACTAGCGAGGCCTTAAGCTGTGTAACTTCTGCGATCTGACGAGAGCAGGCACATTCAGCTTAGCATGGCCATTGACATTAAATGCTTTAATCCATAGTCCTTTTTAATCGATTGTGAAACAAAATCTAAACGACATAATAAAAAGTCAACCGCACCACGGATTCCCAGACAGTCTCCCACACTGGTACTAGCGAGGCCTTAAGCTGTGTAACTTCTGCGATCTGACGAGAGCAGGGACATTCAGCTTAGAATAGCCATTGACATTAAATGCTTTAATCCATAGTCCTTTTTAATCGATTGTGAAACAAAATCTAAACGACATAATAAAAATTCAACCGCACCACGGATTCCCAGACAGTCTCCCACACTGGTACTAGCGAGGCCTTAAGCTGTGTAACTTCTGCGATCTGACGAGAGCAGGCACATTCAGCTTAGAATGGCCATTGACATTAAATGCTTTAATCCATAGTCCTATTTAATCTATTGTGAAACAAAATCTAAACGACATAATAAAAAGTCAACCGCACCACTGATTCCCAGACAGTCTCCCACACTCGTACTAGCGAGGCCTTAAGCTGTGTAACTTCTGCGTTCTGACGAGAGCAGGCACATTCAGCTTAGAATGGCCATTGACATTAAAAGCCTTAATCCATAGTCCTATTTAATCTATTGTGAAACAAAATCTAAACAACATAATAAAAAGCCAACCGCACCACGGATTCCCAGACAGTCTCCCACACTGGTACTAGCGAGGCCTTAAGCTGTGTAACTTCTGCGATCTGACGAGAGCAGGCACATTCAGCTTAGAATGGCCATTGACATTATATTCTTTAATCCATAGTCCTTTTTAATCGATTGTGAAACAAAATCTAAACGACATAACAAAAAGTCAACCGCACCACGGATTGCCAGACAGTCTCCCACACTGGTACTAGCGAGGCCTTAAGCTGTGTAACTTCTGCGATCTGACGAGAGCAGGGACATTCAGCTTAGAATGGCCATTGACATTAAATGCTTTAATCCATAGTCCTTTTTAATCGATTGTGAAACAAAATCTAAACGACATAATAAAAAGTCAACCGCACCACGGATTCCCAGACAGTCTCCCACACTGGTACTAGCGAGGCCTTAAGCTGTGTAACTTCTGCGATCTGACGAGAGCAGTCACATTCAGCTTAGAATGGCCATTGACGTTAAATGCTTTAATCCATAGTCCTATTTAATCTATTGTGAAACAAAATCTAAACGACATAATAAAAAGTCAACCGCACCACGGATTCCCAGACAGTCTCCCACATTGGTACTAGCGAGGCGTTAAGCTGTGTAAGTTCTGCGATCTAACAAGAGCAGGCACATTCAGCTTAGACTGGCCATTGACATTAAATGCTTTAATCCATAGTCCTTTTTAATCGATTGTGAAACAAAATCTAAACGACATAATAAAAAGTCAACCGCACCACGGATTCCCAGACAGTCTCCCACACTGGTACTAGCGAGGCCTTAAGCCGTGTAACTTCTGCGATCTGACGAGAGCAGGGACATTCAGCTTAGAATAGCCATTGCCATTAAATGCTTTAATCCATAGTCCTTTTTAATCGATTGTGAAACAAAATCTAAACGACATAATAAAAAGTCAACCGCACCACGGATTCCCAGACAGTCTCCCACACTGGTACTAGCGAGGCCTTAAGCTGTGTAACTTCTGCGATCTGACGAGAGCAGGGACATTCAGCTTAGAATAGCCATTGACATTAAATGCTTTAATCCATAGTCCTTTTTAATCGATTGTGAAACAAAATCTAAACGACATAATAAAAATTCAACCGCACCACGGATTCCCAGACAGTCTCCCACACTGGTACTAGCGAGGCCTTAAGCTGTGTAACTTCTGCGATCTGACGAGAGCAGGCACATTCAGCTTAGAATGGCCATTGACATTAAATGCTTTAATCCATAGTCCTATTTAATCTATTGTGAAACAAAATCTAAACGACATAATAAAAAGTCAACCGCACCACTGATTCCCAGACAGTCTCCCACACTCGTACTAGCGAGGCCTTAAGCTGTGTAACTTCTGCGATCTGACGAGAGCAGGCACATTCAGCTTAGAATGGCCATTGACATTAAAAGCCTTAATCCATAGTCCTATTTAATCTATTGTGAAACAAAATCTAAACAACATAATAAAAAGCCAACCGCACCACGGATTCCCAGACAGTCTCCCACACTGGTACTAGCAAGGCCTTAAGCTGTGTAACTTCTGCGATCTGACGAGAGCAGGCACATTCAGCTTAGAATGGCCACTGACATTAAATGCTTTAATCCATAGTCCTTTTTAATCGATTGTGAAACAAAATCGAAACGACATAATAAAAAGTCAACCGCACCACGGATTCCCAGACAGTCTCCCACACTGGTACTAGCGAGGCCTTAAGCTGTGTAACTTCTGCGATCTGACGAGAGCAGGCACATTCAGCTTAGAATGGCCATTGACATTATATTCTTTAATCCATAGTCCTTTTTAATCGATTGTGAAACAAAATCTAAACGACATAACAAAAAGTCAACCGCACCACGGATTCCCAGACAGTCTCCCACACTGGTACTAGCGAGGCCTTAAGCTGTGTAACTTCTGCGATCTGACGAGAGCAGGGACATTCAGCTTAGAATGGCCATTGACATTAAATGCTTTAATCCATAGTCCTTTTTAATCGATTGTGAAACAAAATCTAAACGACATAATAAAAAGTCAACCGCACCACGGATTCCCAGACAGTCTCCCACACTGGTACTAGCGAGGCCTTAAGCTGTGTAACTTCTGCGATCTGACGAGAGCAGGCACATTCAGCTTAGAATGGCCATTGACGTTAAATGCTTTAATCCATAGTCCTATTTAATCTATTGTGAAACAAAATCTAAACGACATAATAAAAAGTCAACCGCACCACGGATTCCCAGACAGTCTCCCACATTGGTACTAGCGAGGCGTTAAGCTGTGCAAGTTCTGCGATCTAACAAGAGCAGGCACATTCAGCTTAGACTGGCCATTGACATTAAATGCTTTAATCCATAGTCCTTTTTAATCGATTGTGAAACAAAATCTAAACGACATAATAAAAAGTCAACCGCACCACGGATTCCCAGACAGTCTCCCACACTGGTACTAGCGAGGCCTTAAGCCGTGTAACTTCTGCGATCTGACGAGAGCAGGGACATTCAGCTTAGAATAGCCATTGACATTAAATGCTTTAATCCATAGTCCTTTTTAATCGATTGTGAAACAAAATCTAAACGACATAATAAAAATTCAACCGCACCACGGATTCCCAGACAGTCTCCCACACTGGTACTAGCGAGGCCTTAAGCTGTGTAACTTCTGCGATCTGTCGAGAGCAGGCACATTCAAGCTTAGAATGGCCATTGACGTTAAATGCTTTAATCCATAGTCCTATTTAATCTATTGTGAAACAAAATCTAAACGACATAATAAAAAGTCAACCGCACCAATGATTCCCAGACAGTCTCCCACACTGGTACTAGCGAGGCCTTAAGCTGTGTAACTTCTGCGATCTGACGAGAGCAGGCACATTCAGCTTAGAATGGCCATTGACGTTAAATGCTTTAATCCATAGTCCTATTTAATCTATTGTGAAACAAAATCTAAACAACATAATAAAAAGCCAACCGCACCACGGATTCCCAGACAGTCACCCACACTGGTACTAGCGAGGCCTTAAGCTGTGTAACTTCTGCAATCTGACGAGAGCAGGCACATTCAGCTTAGAATGGCCATTGACATTAAATGCTTTAATCCATAGTCCTTTTTAATCGATTGTGAAACAAAATCTAAACGACATAATAAAAATTTAACCGCACCACGGATTCCCAGACAGTCTCCCACACTGGTACTAGCGAGGCCTTAAGCTTTGTAACTTCTGCGATCTGACGAGAGCAGGCACATTCAGCTTAGAATGGCCATTGACGTTAAATGCTTTAATCCATAGTCCTATTTAATCTATTGTGAAACAAAATCTAAACGACATAATAAAAAGGCAACCGCACCACGGATTCCCAGACAGTCTCCCACACTGGTACTAGCGAGGCCTTAAGCTGTGTAACTTCTGCGATCTGACGAGAGCAGGCACATTCAGCTTAGAATGGCCGTTGACATTAAAAGCCTTAATCCATAGTCCTATTTAATCTATTGTGAAACAAAATCTAAACAACATAATAAAAAGTCAACCGCACCACGGATTCCCAGACAGTCTCCCACACTGGTACTAGCGAGGCCTTAAGCTGTGTAACTTCTGCGATCTGACGAGAGCAGGGACATTCAGCTTAGAATGGCCATTGACATTAAATGCTTTAAGCCATAGTCCTTTTTAATCGATTGTGAAACAAAATCTAAACGACATAATAAAAAGTCAACCACACCACGGATTCCCAGACAGTCTCCCACACTGGTACGAACGAGGCCTTAAGCTGTGTAACTTCTGCGATCTGACGAGAGCAGGCACATTCATCTTAGAATGGCCATTGACATTAAATGCTTTAATCCATAGTCCTTTTTAATCGATAGTGAAACATAATCTAAACGACATAATAAAAAGTCAACCGCACCACGGATTCCCAGACAGTCTCCCACACTGGTACTAGCGAGGCCTTAAGCTGTGTAACTTCTGCGATCTGACGAGAGCAGGGACATTCAGCTTAGAATGGCCATTGACATTAAATGCTTTAAGCCATAGTCCTTTTTAATCGATTGTGAAACAAAATCTAAACGACATAATAAAAAGTCAACCACACCACGGATTGCCAGACAGTCTCCCACACTGGTACTAACGAGGCCTTAAGCTGTGTAACTTCTGCGATCTGACGAGAGCAGGCACATTCAGCTTAGAATGGCCATTGACATTAAATGCTTTAATCCATAGTCCTTTTTAATCGATTGTGAAACATAATCTAAACGACATAATAAAAAGTCAACCGCACCACGGATTCCCAGACAGTCTCCCACACTGGTACTAGCAAGGCCTTAAGCTGTGTAACTTCTGCGATCTGCTGAGAGCAGGCACATTCAGCTTAGAATGGCCATTGACATTAAAAGCCTTAATCCATAGTCCTATTTAATCTATTGTGAAACAAAATCTAAACGACATAATAAAAATTCAACCGCACCACGGATTCCCAGACAGTCTCCCACACTGGTACTAGCGAGGCCTTAAGCTGTGTAACTTCTGTGTTCTGACGAGAGCAGGCACATTCAGCTTAGAATGGCCATTGACGTTAAATTCTTTAATCCATAGTCCTATTTAATCTATTGTGAAACAAAATCTAAACGACATAATAAAAAGTCAACCGCACCACGGATTCCCAGACAGTCTCCCACACTGGTACTAACGAGGCCTTAAGCTGTGTAACTTCTGCGATCTGACGAGAGCAGGCACATTCAGCTTAGAATGGCCATTGACATTAAATGCTTTAATCCATAGTCCTTTTTAATCGATTGTGAAACATAATCTAAACGACATAATAAAAAGTCAACCGCACCACGGATTCCCAGACAGTCTCCCACACTGGTACTAGCAAGGCCTTAAGCTGTGTAACTTCTGCGATCTGCTGAGAGCAGGCACATTCAGCTTAGAATGGCCATTGACATTAAAAGCCTTAATCCATAGTCCTATTTAATCTATTGTGAAACAAAATCTAAACGACATAATAAAAATTCAACCGCACCACGGATTCCCAGACAGTCTCCCACACTGGTACTAGCGAGGCCTTAAGCTGTGTAACTTCTGTGTTCTGACGAGAGCAGGCACATTCAGCTTAGAATGGCCATTGACGTTAAATTCTTTAATCCATAGTCCTATTTAATCTATTGTGAAACAAAATCTAAACGACATAATAAAAAGTCAACCGCACCACGGATTCCCAGACAGTCTCCCACACTGGTACTAGCGAGGCCTTAAGCTGTGTAACTTCTGCGATCTGACGAGAGCAGGCACATTCAGCTTAGAATGGCCATTGACATTAAATGCTTTAATCCATAGTCCTTTTTAATCGATTGTGAAACAAAATCTAAACGACATAATAAAAAGTCAACCGCACCACGGATTCCCAGACAGTCTCCCACACTGGTACTAGCGAGGCCTTAAGCTGTGTAACTTCTGCGATCTGACGAGGGCAGGGACATTCAGCTTAGAATGGCCATTGACATTAAATGCTTTAATCCATAGTCCTTTTAATCGATTGTGAAACAAAATCTAAACGACATAATAAAAAGTCAACCGCACCACGGATTCCCAGACAGTCTCCCACACTGGTACTAGCGAGGCCTTAAGCTGTGTAACTTCTGCGATCTGACGAGAGCAGGCACATTCAGCTTAGAATGGCCATTGACAATAAATGCTTCTGAGGCTAATTCTTGAACCGTAAGTCTTAGACGCTTGATCTTGGCGGCATTCGTCTCAGCGCCTGGCAATTAGTATAGAAGCACTGTCTTTGACTTCTCTGGATGTTTCCCAGGCGAGCTATTGACAAGTAAATCCTAGACGCTCGATCTTGGTTATTTTCGCTTTCGCGGCTGGCAGCAAAGTTCAGAACCATGTTTCTGTGAATAACTCTTGAACCGTAAGTCACAGACGCTCGCTCTTGGATGCATTCGTTTCAGCTCGTGGCAGGCAGTCTAAAAAAACACTATCTTGGACTTCTCTGGATGTTTCCCAGGCGAGCTATTGGCAGCATGTTCAAAACCACTGTTTCTGAGGCTAATTCTTGAACCGTAAGTCATAGACGCTCGATCTTGGCGGCATTCGTCTCAGCGCCTGGCAATTAGTATAGAAGCACTGTTTCCCACTGTTTCTGAGGCTAATTCTTGAACCGTAAGTCTTAGACGCTTGATCTTGGCGGCATTCGTCTCAGCGCCTGGCAATTAGTATAGAAGCACTGTCTTTGACTTATCTGAATGTTTCCCAGGCGAGCTATTCACAAGTAAATCCTAGACGCTCGATCTTGGTTACTTTCGCTTTCGCGGCTGGCAGCAAAGTTCAGAACCATGTTTCTGTGAATAACTCTTGAACCGTAAGTCATAGACGCTCGATCTTGGCGGCATTCGTCTCTGCACCTGGAAATTAGTATAGAAGCACTGTTTCCCACTGTTTCTGAGGCTAATTCTTGAACCGTAAGTCATAGACTCTCGATCTTGGCGGCATTCGTCTCAGCGCCTGGCAATTAGTATAGAAGCACTGTCTTTGACTTCACTGGATGTTTCCCAGGCGAGCTATTGACAAGTAAATCCTAGACGCTCGATCTTGGTTATTTTCGCTTTCGCGGCTGGCAGCAAAGTTCAGAACCATGTTTATGAGAATAACTTTTGAACCGTAAGTCACAGACGCTCGCTCTTGGCTGCATTCGTTTCAGCTCGTGGCAGCCAGTCTAAAAAAAAACACTATCTTGGACTTCTCTGGATGTTTCCCAGGCGAGCTATTGGCAGCATGTTCAGAACCACTGTTTCTGAGGCTAATTATTGAACCGTAAGTCATAGACGCTCGATCTTGGCGGCATTCGTCTCAGCGCCTGGCAATTAGTATAGAAGCACTGTCTTTGACTTCTCTGGATGTTTCCCAGGCGAGCTATTGACAAGTAAATCCTAGACGCTCGATCTTGGTTATTTTCGCTTTCGCGGCTTGGCAGCAAAGTTCAGAACCATGTTTCTGTGAATAACTCTTGAATCGTAAGTCACAGACGCTCGCTCTTGGCTGCATTCGTTTCAGCTCGTGGCAGCCAGCCTAAAAAACACTATCTTGGACTTCTCTGGATGTTTCCCAGGCGAGCTATTGGCAGCATGTTTTGAACCACTGTTTCTGAGGCTAATTCTTGAACCGTAAGTCATAGACGCTCGATCTTGGCGGCATTCGTCTCAGCGCCTGGCAATTAGTATAGAAGCACTGTTTCCCACTGTTTCTGAGGCTAATTCTTGAACCGTAAGTCTTAGACGCTTGATCTTGGCGGCATTCGTCTCAGCGCCTGGCAATTAGTATAGAAGCACTGTCTTTGACTTCTCTGGATGTTTCCCAGGCGAGCTATTCACAAGTAAATCCTAGACGCTCGATCTTGGTTACTTTCGCTTTCGCGGCTGGCAGCAAAGTTCAGAACCATGTTTCTGTGAATAACTCTTGAACCGTAAGTCACAGACGCTCGCTCTTGGCTGCATGCGTTTCAGCTCGTGGCAGCCAGTCTAAAAAAACACTATCTTGGACTTCTCTGGATGTTTCCCAGGCGAGCTATTGGCAGCATGTTCAGAACCACTGTTTCTGAGGCTAATTCTTGAACCGTAAGTCATAGACGCTCGATCTTGGCGGCATTCGTCTCAGCGCCTGGCAATTAGTATAGAAGCACTGTTTCCCACTGTTTCTGAGGCTAATTCTTGAACCGTAAGTCTTAGACGCTTGATCTTGGCGGCATTCGTCTCAGCGCCTGGCAATTAGTGGAGAAGCACTGTCTTTGACTTATCTGAAAGTTTCCCAGGCGAGCTATTCACAAGTAAATCCTAGACGCTCGATCTTGGTTACTTTCGCGGCTGGCAGCAAAGTTCAGAACCATGTTTCTGTGAATAACTCTTGAACCGTAAGTCACAGACGCTCGCTCTTGGCTGCATGCGTTTCAGCTCGTGGCAGCCAGTCTAAAAAAACACTATCTTGGACTTCTCTGGATGTTTCCCAGGCGAGCTATTGGCAGCATGTTCAGAACCACTGTTTCTGAGGCTAATTCTTGAACCGTAAGTCATAGACGCTCGATCTTGGCGGCATTCGTCTCAGCGCCTGGCAATTAGTATAGAAGCACTGTTTCCCACTGTTTCTGAGGCTAATTCTTGAACCGTAAGTCATAGACGCTCGATCTTGGCGGCATTCGTCTCAGCGCCTGGCAATTAGTATAGAAGCACTGTTTCCCACTGTTTCTGAGGCTAATTCTTGAACCGTAAGTCTTAGACGCTTGATCTTGGCGGCATTCGTCTCAGCGCCTGGCAATTAGTATAGAAGCACTGTCTTTGACTTATCTGAATGTTTCCCAGGCGAGCTATTCACAAGTAAATCCTAGACGCTCGATCTTGGTTACTTTCGCTTTCGCGGCTGGCAGCAAAGTTCAGAACCATGTTTCTGTGAATAACTCTTGAACCGTAAGTCATAGACGCTCGATCTTGGCGGCATTCGTCTCTGCACCTGGAAATTAGTATAGAAGCACTGTTTCCCACTGTTTCTGAGGCTAATTCTTGAACCGTAAGTCATAGACTCTCGATCTTGGCGGCATTCGTCTCAGCGCCTGGCAATTAGTATAGAAGCACTGTCTTTGACTTCACTGGATGTTTCCCAGGCGAGCTATTGACAAGTAAATCCTAGACGCTCGATCTTGGTTATTTTCGCTTTCGCGGCTGGCAGCAAAGTTCAGAACCATGTTTATGAGAATAACTTTTGAAACGTAAGTCACAGACGCTCGCTCTTGGCTGCATTCGTTTCAGCTCGTGGCAGCCAGTCTAAAAAAAAACACTATCTTGGACTTCTCTGGATGTTTCCCAGGCGAGCTATTGGCAGCATGTTCAGAACCACTGTTTCTGAGGCTAATTATTGAACCGTAAGTCATAGACGCTCGATCTTGGCGGCATTCGTCTCAGCGCCTGGCAATTAGTGTAGAAGCACTGTCTTTGACTTCTCTGGATGTTTCCCAGGCGAGCTATTGACAAGTAAATCCTAGACGCTCGATCTTGGTTATTTTCGCTTTCGCGGCTGGCAGCAAAGTTCAGAACCATGTTTCTGTGAATAACTCTTGAATCGTAAGTCACAGACGCTCGCTCTTGGCTGCATTCGTTTCAGCTCGTGGCAGCCAGTCTAAAAAACACTATCTTGGACTTCTCTGGATGTTTCCCAGGCGAGCTATTGGCAGCATGTTTTGAACCACTGTTTCTGAGGCTAATTCTTGAACCGTAAGTCATAGACGCTCGATCTTGGCGGCATTCGTCTCAGCGCCTGGCAATTAGTATAGAAGCACTGTTTCCCACTGTTTCTGAGGCTAATTCTTGAACCGTAAGTCTTAGACGCTTGATCTTGGCGGCATTCGTCTCAGCGCCTGGCAATTAGTATAGAAGCACTGTCTTTGACTTCTCTGGATGTTTTCCAGGCGAGCTATTCACAAGTAAATCCTAGACGCTCGATCTTGGTTGCTTTCGCTTTCGCGGCTGGCAGCAAAGTTCAGAACCATGTTTATGTGAATAACTTTTGAACCGTAAGTCACAGACGCTCGCTCTTGGCTGCATTCGTTTCAGCTCGTTGCAGCCAGTCTAAAAAAAACACTATCTTGGACTTCTCTGTATGTTTCCCAGGCGAGCTATTGGCAGCATGTTCAAAACCACTGTTTCTGAGGCTAATTTTTGAACCGTAAGTCATAGACGCTCGATCTTGGCGGCATTCGTCTCAGCGCCTGGCAATTAGTATAGAAGCACTGTTTCCCACTGTTTCTGAGGCTAATTCTTGAACCGTAAGTCTTAGACGCTTGATCTTGGCGGCATTCGTCTCAGCGCCTGGCAATTAGTGGAGAAGCACTGTCTTTGACTTATCTGAAAGTTTCCCAGGCGAGCTATTCACAAGTAAATCCTAGACGCTCGATCTTGGTTACTTTCGCTTTCGCGGCTGGCAGCAAAGTTCAGAACCATGTTTCTGTGAATAACTCTTGAACCGTAAGTCACAGACGCTCGCTCTTGGCTGCATGCGTTTCAGCTCGTGGCAGCCAGTCTAAAAAAAACACTATCTTGGACTTCTCTGGATGTTTCCCAGGCGAGCTATTAGCAGCATGTTCAGAACCACTGTTTCTGAGGCTAATTCTTGAACCGTAAGTCATAGACGCTCGATCTTGGCGGCATTCGTCTCAGCGCCTGGCAATTAGTATAGAAGCACTGTCTTTGACTTCTCTGGATGTTTCCCAGGCGAGCTATTGACAAGTAAATCCTAGACGCTCGATCTTGGTTACTTTCGCTTTCGCGGCTGGCAGCAAAGTTCAGAACCATGTTTCTGTGAATAACTCTTGAACCGTAAGTCACAGACGCTCGCTCTTGGCTGCATTCGTTTCAGCTCGTGGCAGGCAGTCTAAAAAAACACTATCTTGGACTTCTCTGGATGTTTCCCAGGCGAGCTATTGGCAGCATGTTCAAAACCACTGTTTCTGAGGCTAATTCTTGAACCGTAAGTCATAGACGCTCGATCTTGGCGGCATTCGTCTCAGCGCCTGGCAATTAGTATAGAAGCACTGTTTCCCACTGTTTCTGAGGCTAATTCTTGAACCGTAAGTCTTAGACGCTTGATCTTGGCGGCATTCGTCTCAGCGCCTGGCAATTAGTATAGAAGCACTGTCTTTGACTTATCTGAATGTTTCCCAGGCGAGCTATTCACAAGTAAATCCTAGACGCTCGATCTTGGTTACTTTCGCTTTCGCGGCTGGCAGCAAAGTTCAGAACCATGTTTCTGTGAATAACTCTTGAACCGTAAGTCATAGACGCTCGATCTTGGCGGCATTCGTCTCTGCACCTGGAAATTAGTATAGAAGCACTGTTTCCCACTGTTTCTGAGGCTAATTCTTGAACCGTAAGTCATAGACTCTCGATCTTGGCGGCATTCGTCTCAGCGCCTGGCAATTAGTATAGAAGCACTGTCTTTGACTTCACTGGATGTTTCCCAGGCGAGCTATTGACAAGTAAATCCTAGACGCTCGATCTTGGTTATTTTCGCTTTCGCGGCTGGCAGCAAAGTTCAGAACCATGTTTATGAGAATAACTTTTGAACCGTAAGTCACAGACGCTCGCTCTTGGCTGCATTCGTTTAAGCTCGTGGCAGCCAGTCTAAAAAAACACTATCTTGGACTTCTCTGGATGTTTCCCAGGCGAGCTATTGGCAGCATGTTCAAAACCACTGTTTCTGAGGCTAATTCTTGAACCGTAAGTCATAGACGCTCGATCTTGGCGGCATTCGTCTCAGCGCCTGGCAATTAGTATAGAAGCACTGTTTCCCACTGTTTCTGAGGCTAATTCTTGAACCGTAAGTCTTAGACGCTTGATCTTGGCGGCATTCGTCTCAGCGCCTGGCAATTAGTATAGAAGCACTGTCTTTGACTTCTCTGGATGTTTCCCAGGCGAGCTATTCACAAGTAAATCCTAGACGCTCTTTCTTGGTTACTTTCGCGGCTGGCAGCAAAGTTCAGAACCATGTTTCTGTGAATAACTCTTGAACCGTAAGTCATAGACGCTCGATCTTGGCGGCATTCGTCTCTGCACCTGGAAATTAGTATAGAAGCACTGTTTCCCACTGTTTCTGAGGCTAATTCTTGAACCGTAAGTCATAGACTCTCGATCTTGGCGGCATTCGTCTCAGCGCCTGGCAATTAGTATAGAAGCACTGTCTTTGACTTCACTGGATGTTTCCCAGGCGAGCTATTGACAAGTAAATCCTAGACGCTCGATCTTGGTTATTTTCGCTTTCGCGGCTGGCAGCAAAGTTCAGAACCATGTTTATGAGAATAACTTTTGAACCGTAAGTCACAGACGCTCGCTCTTGGCTGCATTCGTTTCAGCTCGTGGCAGCCAGTCTAAAAAAAAACACTATCTTGGACTTCTCTGGATGTTTCCCAGGCGAGCTATTGGCAGCATGTTCAGAACCACTGTTTCTGAGGCTAATTATTGAACCGTAAGTCATAGACGCTCGATCTTGGCGGCATTCGTCTCAGCGCCTGGCAATTAGTATAGAAGCACTGTCTTTGACTTCTCTGGATGTTTCCCAGGCGAGCTATTGACAAGTAAATCCTAGACGCTCGATCTTGGTTATTTTCGCTTTCGCGGCTGGCAGCAAAGTTCAGAACCATGTTTCTGTGAATAACTCTTGAATCGTAAGTCACAGACGCTCGCTCTTGGCTGCATTCGTTTCAGCTCGTGGCAGCCAGTCTAAAAAACACTATCTTGGACTTCTCTGGATGTTTCCCAGGCGAGCTATTGGCAGCATGTTTTGAACCACTGTTTCTGAGGCTAATTCTTGAACCGTAAGTCATAGACGCTCGATCTTGGCGGCATTCGTCTCAGCGCCTGGCAATTAGTATAGAAGCACTGTTTCCCACTGTTTCTGAGGCTAATTCTTGAACCGTAAGTCTTAGACGCTTGATCTTGGCGGCATTCGTCTCAGCGCCTGGCAATTAGTATGGAAGCACTGTCTTTGACTTCTCTGGATGTTTTCCAGGCGAGCTATTCACAAGTAAATCCTAGACGCTCGATCTTGGTTGCTTTCGCTTTCGCGGCTGGCAGCAAAGTTCAGAACCATGTTTATGTGAATAACTTTTGAACCGTAAGTCACAGACGCTCGCTCTTGGCTGCATTCGTTTCAGCTCGTTGCAGCCAGTCTAAAAAAAACACTATCTTGGACTTCTCTGTATGTTTCCCAGGCGAGCTATTGGCAGCATGTTCAAAACCACTGTTTCTGAGGCTAATTCTTGAACCGTAAGTCATAGACGCTCGATCTTGGCGGCATTCGTCTCAGCGCCTGGCAATTAGTATAGAAGCACTGTTTCCCACTGTTTCTGAGGCTAATTCTTGAACCGTAAGTCTTAGACGCTTGATCTTGGCGGCATTCGTCTCAGCGCCTGGCAATTAGTGGAGAAGCACTGTCTTTGACTTATCTGAAAGTTTCCCAGGCGAGCTATTCACAAGTAAATCCTAGACGCTCGATCTTGGTTACTTTCGCTTTCGCGGCTGGCAGCAAAGTTCAGAACCATGTTTCTGTGAATAACTCTTGAACCGTAAGTCACAGACGCTCGCTCTTGGCTGCATGCGTTTCAGCTCGTGGCAGCCAGTCTAAAAAAAACACTATCTTGGACTTCTCTGGATGTTTCCCAGGCGAGCTATTGGCAGCATGTTCAGAACCACTGTTTCTGAGGCTAATTCTTGAACCGTAAGTCATAGACGCTCGATCTTGGCGGCATTCGTCTCAGCGCCTGGCAATTAGTATAGAAGCACTGTTTCCCACTGTTTCTGAGGCTAATTCTTGAACCGTAAGTCATAGACGCTCGATCTTGGCGGCATTCGTCTCAGCGCCTGGCAATTAGTATAGAAGCACTGTTTCCCACTGTTTCTGAGGCTAATTCTTGAACCGTAAGTCTTAGACGCTTGATCTTGGCGGCATTCGTCTCAGCGCCTGGCAATTAGTATAGAAGCACTGTCTTTGACTTATCTGAATGTTTCCCAGGCGAGCTATTCACAAGTAAATCCTAGACGCTCGATCTTGGTTACTTTCGCTTTCGCGGCTGGCAGCAAAGTTCAGAACCATGTTTCTGTGAATAACTTTTGAACCGTAAGTCATAGACGCTCGATCTTGGCGGCATTCGTCTCTGCACCTGGAAATTAGTATAGAAGCACTGTTTCCCACTGTTTCTGAGGCTAATTCTTGAACCGTAAGTCATAGACTCTCGATCTTGGCGGCATTCGTCTCAGCGCCTGGCAATTAGTATAGAAGCACTGTCTTTGACTTCACTGGATGTTTCCCAGGCGAGCTATTGACAAGTAAATCCTAGACGCTCGATCTTGGTTATTTTCGCTTTCGCGGCTGGCAGCAAAGTTCAGAACCATGTTTATGAGAATAACTTTTGAACCGTAAGTCACAGACGCTCGCTCTTGGCTGCATTCGTTTCAGCTCGTGGCAGCCAGTCTAAAAAAAACACTATCTTGGACTTCTCTGGATGTTTCCCAGGCGAGCTATTGGCAGCATGTTCAGAACCACTGTTTCTGAGGCTAATTATTGAACCGTAAGTCATAGACGCTCGATCTTGGCGGCATTCGTCTCAGCGCCTGGCAATTAGTATAGAAGCACTGTCTTTGACTTCTCTGGATGTTTCCCAGGCGAGCTATTGACAAGTAAATCCTAGACGCTCGATCTTGGTTATTTTCGCTTTCGCGGCTGGCAGCAAAGTTCAGAACCATGTTTCTGTGAATAACTCTTGAATCGTAAGTCACAGACGCTCGCTCTTGGCTGCATTCGTTTCAGCTCGTGGCAGCCAGTCTAAAAAACACTATCTTGGACTTCTCTGGATGTTTCCCAGGCGAGCTATTGGCAGCATGTTTTGAACCACTGTTTCTGAGGCTAATTCTTGAACCGTAAGTCATAGACGCTCGATCTTGGCGGCATTCGTCTCAGCGCCTGGCAATTAGTATAGAAGCACTGTTTCCCACTGTTTCTGAGGCTAATTCTTGAACCGTAAGTCTTAGACGCTTGATCTTGGCGGCATTCGTCTCAGCGCCTGGCAATTAGTGGAGAAGCACTGTCTTTGACTTATCTGAAAGTTTCCCAGGCGAGCTATTCACAAGTAAATCCTAGACGCTCGATCTTGGTTGCTTTCGCTTTCGCGGCTGGCAGCAAAGTTCAGAACCATGTTTCTGTGAATAACTCTTGAACCGTAAGTCACAGACGCTCGCTCTTGGCTGCATGCGTTTCAGCTCGTGGCAGCCAGTCTAAAAAAACACTATCTTGGACTTCTCTGGATGTTTCCCAGGCGAGCTATTGGCAGCATGTTCAGAACCACTGTTTCTGAGGCTAATTCTTGAACCGTAAGTCATAGACGCTCGATCTTGGCGGCATTCGTCTCAGCGCCTGGCAATTAGTATAGAAGCACTGCTTCCCACTGTTTCTGAGGCTAATTCTTGAACCGTAAGTCATAGATGCTCGATCTTGGCGGCATTCGTCTCAGCGCCTGGCAATTAGTATAGAAGCACTGTTTCCCACTGTTTCTGAGGCTAATTCTTGAACCGTAAGTCGTAGACGCTTGATCTTGGCGGCATTCGTCTCAGCGCCTGGCAATTAGTATAGAACCACTGTCTTTGACTTCTCTGGATGTTTTCCAGGCGAGCTATTCACAAGTAAATCCTAGACGCTCGATCTTGGTTGCTTTCGCTTTCGCGGCTGGCAGCAAAGTTCAGAACCATGTTTATGTGAATAACTTTTGAACCGTAAGTCACAGACGCTCGCTCTTGGCTGCATTCGTTTCAGCTCGTGGCAGCCAGTCTAAAAAAACACTATCTTGGACTTCTGTGGATGTTTCCCCGGCGAGCTATTGGCAGCATGTTCAAAACCACTGTTTCTGAGGCTAATTCTTGAACCGTAAGTCATAGACGCTCGATCTTGGCGGCATTCGTCTCAGCGCCTGGCAATTAGTATAGAAGCACTGTTTCCCACTGTTTCTGAGGCTAATTCTTGAACCGTAAGTCATAGACTCTCGATCTTGGCGGCATTCGTCTCAGCGCCTGGCAATTAGTATAGAAGCACTGTCTTTGACTTCACTGGATGTTTCCCAGGCGAGCTATTGACAAGTAAATCCTAGACGCTCGATCTTGGTTATTTTCGCTTTCGCGGCCGGCAGCAAAGTTCAGAACCATGTTTCTGTGAATAACTCTTGAACCGTAAGTCACAGACGCTCGCTCTTGGCTGCATTCGTTTCAGCTCGTGGCAGCCAGTCTAAAAAAAACACTATCTTGGACTTCTCTGGATGTTTCCCAGGCGAGCTATTGGCAGCATGTTCAGAACCACTGTTTCTGAGGCTAATTATTGAACCGTAAGTCATAGACGCTCGATCTTGGCGGCATTCGTCTCAGCGCCTGGCAATTAGTATAGAAGCACTGTCTTTGACTTCTCTGGATGTTTCCCAGGCGAGCTATTGACAAGTAAATCCTAGACGCTCGCTCTTGGTTATTTTCGCTTTCGCGGCTGGCAGCAAAGTTCAGAACCATGTTTCTGTGAATAACTCTTGAACCGTAAGTCACAGACGCTCGCTCTTGGCTGCATGCGTTTCAGCTCGTGGCAGCCAGTATAAAAAAAACACTATCTTGGACTTCTCTGGATGTTTCCCAGGCGAGCTATTGGCAGCATGTTCAGAACCACTGTTTCTGAGGCTAATTCTTGAACCGTAAGTCATAGACGCTCGATCTTGGCGGCATTCGTCTCAGCGCCTGGCAATTAGTATAGAAGCACTGTTTCCCACTGTTTCTGAGGCTAATTCTTGAACCGTAAGTCATAGACGCTCGATCTTGGCGGCATTCGTCTCAGCGCCTGGCAATTAGTATAGAAGCACTGTTTCCCACTGTTTCTGAGGCTAATTCTTGAACCGTAAGTCTTAGACGCTTGATCTTGGCGGCATTCGTCTCAGCGCCTGGCAATTAGTATAGAAGCACTGTCTTTGACTTTTCTGGATGTTTTTCAGGCGAGCTATTCACAAGTAAATCCTAGACGCTCGATCTTGGTTGCTTTCGCTTTCGCGGCTGGCAGCAAAGTTCAGAACCATGTTTATGTGAATAACTTTTGAACCGTAAGTCACAGACGCTCGCTCTTGGCTGCATTCGTTTCAGCTCGTGGCAGCCAGTCTAAAAAAAACACTATCTTGGACTTCTCTGTATGTTTCCCAGGCGAGCTATTGGCAGCATGTTCAAAACCACTGTTTCTGAGGCTAATTCTTGAACCGTAAGTCATAGACGCTCGATCTTGGCGGCATTCGTCTCAGCGCCTGGCAATTAGTATAGAAGCACTGTTTCCCACTGTTTCTGAGGCTAATTCTTGAACCGTAAGTCTTAGACGCTTGATCTTGGCGGCATTCGTCTCAGCGCCTGGCAATTAGTGGAGAAGCACTGTCTTTGACTTATCTGAAAGTTTCCCAGGCGAGCTATTCACAAGTAAATCCTAGACGCTCGATCTTGGTTACTTTCGCTTTCGCGGCTGGCAGCAAAGTTCAGAACCATGTTTCTGTGAATAACTCTTGAACCGTAAGTCACAGACGCTCGCTCTTGGCTGCATGCGTTTCAGCTCGTGGCAGCCAGTCTAAAAAAACACTATCTTGGACTTCTCTGGATGTTTCCCAGGCGAGCTATTGGCAGCATGTTCAGAACCACTGTTTCTGAGGCTAATTCTTGAACCGTAAGTCATAGACGCTCGATCTTGGCGGCATTCGTCTCAGCGCCTGGCAATTAGTATAGAAGCACTGTCTTTGACTTCTCTGGATGTTTCCCAGGCGAGCTATTGACAAGTAAATCCTAGACGCTCGATCTTGGTTATTTTCGCTTTCGCGGCTGGCAGCAAAGTTCAGAACCATGTTTCTGTGAATAACTCTTGAACCGTAAGTCACAGACGCTCGCTCTTGGCTGCATTCGTTTCAGCTCGTGGCAGCCAGTCTAAAAAAAACACTATCTTGGACTTCTCTGGATGTTTCCCAGGCGAGCTATTGGCAGCATGTTCAGAACCACTGTTTCTGAGGCTAATTATTGAACCGTAAGTCATAGACGCTCGATCTTGGCGGCATTCGTCTCAGCGCCTGGCAATTAGTATAGAAGCACTGTCTTTGACTTCTCTGGATGTTTCCCAGGCGAGCTATTGACAGCATGTTCAAAACCACTGTTTCTGAGGCTAATTCTTGAACCGTAAGTCATAGACGCTCGATCTTGGCGGCATTCGTCTCAGCGCCTGGCAATTAGTATAGAAGCACTGTTTCCCACTGTTTCTGAGGCTAATTCTTGAACCGTAAGTCTTAGACGCTTGATCTTGGCGGCATTCGTCTCAGCGCCTGGCAATTAGTATAGAAGCACTGTCTTTGACTTCTCTGGATGTTTCCCAGGCGAGCTATTCACATGTAAATCCTAGACGCTCGATCTTGGTTACTTTCGCTTTCGCGGCTGGCAGCAAAGTTCAGAACCATGTTTCTGTGAATAACTCTTGAACCGTAAGTCACAGACGCTCGCTCTTGGCTGCATGCGTTTCAGCTCGTGGCAGCCAGTCTAAAAAAACACTATCTTGGACTTCTCTGGATGTTTCCCAGGCGAGCTATTGGCAGCATGTTCAGAACCACTGTTTCTGAGGCTAATTCTTGAACCGTAAGTCATAGACGCTCGATCTTGGCGGCATTCGTCTCAGCGCCTGGCAATTAGTATAGAAGCACTGTTTCCCACTGTTTCTGAGGCTAATTCTTGAACCGTAAGTCATAGACGCTCGATCTTGGCGGCATTCGTCTCAGCGCCTGGCAATTAGTATAGAAGCACTGTTTCCCACTGTTTCTGAGGCTAATTCTTGAACCGTAAGTCATAGACTCTCGATCTTGGCGGCATTCGTCTCAGCGCCTGGCAATTAGTATAGAAGCACTGTCTTTGACTTCACTGGATGTTTCCCAGGCGAGCTATTGACAAGTAAATCCTAGACGCTCGATCTTGGTTATTTTCGCTTTCGCGGCTGGCAGCAAAGTTCAGAACCATGTTTATGAGAATAACTTTTGAACCGTAAGTCACAGACGCTCGCTCTTGGCTGCATTCGTTTCAGCTCGTGGCAGCCAGTCTAAAAAAAACACTATCTTGGACTTCTCTGGATGTTTCCCAGGCGAGCTATTGGCAGCATGTTCAGAACCACTGTTTCTGAGGCTAATTATTGAACCGTAAGTCATAGACGCTCGATCTTGGCGGCATTCGTCTCAGCGCCTGGCAATTAGTATAGAAGCACTGTCTTTGACTTCTCTGGATGTTTCCCAGGCGAGCTATTGACAAGTAAATCCTAGACGCTCGATCTTGGTTATTTTCGCTTTCGCGGCTGGCAGCAAAGTTCCGAACCATGTTTCTGTGAATAACTCTTGAACCGTAAGTCACAGACGCTCGCTCTTGGCTGCATTCGTTTCAGCTCGTGGCAGCCAGTCTAAAAAAAACACTATCTTGGACTTCTCTGGATGTTTCCCAGGCGAGCTATTGGCAGCATGTTTTGAACCACTGTTTCTGAGGCTAATTCTTGAACCGTAAGTCATAGACGCTCGATCTTGGCGGCATTCGTCTCAGCGCCTGGCAATTAGTATAGAAGCACTGTTTCCCACTGTTTCTGAGGCTAATTCTTGAACCGTAAGTCTTAGACGCTTGATCTTGGCGGCATTCGTCTCAGCGCCTGGCAATTAGTATAGAAGCACTGTCTTTGACTTCTCTGGATGTTTCCCAGGCGAGCTATTCACAAGTAAATCCTAGACGCTCGATCTTGGTTACTTTCGCTTTCGCGGCTGGCAGCAAAGTTCAGAACCATGTTTCTGTGAATAACTCTTGAACCGTAAGTCACAGACGCTCGCTCTTGGCTGCATGCGGTTCAGCTCGTGGCAGCCAGTCTAAAAAAACACTATCTTGGACTTCTCTGGATGTTTCCCAGGCGAGCTATTGGCAGCATGTTCAGAACCACTGTTTCTGAGGCTAATTCTTGAACCGTAAGTCATAGACGCTCGATCTTGGCGGCATTCGTCTCAGCGCCTGGCAATTAGTATAGAAGCACTGTTTCCCACTGTTTCTGAGGCTAATTCTTGAACCGTAAGTCATAGACGCTCGATCTTGGCGGCATTCGTCTCAGCGCCTGGCAATTAGTATAGAAGCACTGTTTCCCACTGTTTCTGAGGCTAATTCTTGAACCGTAAGTCATAGACGCTCGATCTTGGCGGCATTCGTCTCAGCGCCTGGCAATTAGTATAGAAGCACTGTTTCCCACTGTTTCTGAGGCTAATTCTTGAACCGTAAGTCATAGACTCTCGATCTTGGCGGCATTCGTCTCAGCGCCTGGCAATTAGTATAGAAGCACTGTCTTTGACTTCACTGGATGTTTCCCAGGCGAGCTATTGACAAGTAAATCCTAGACGCTCGATCTTGGTTATTTTCGCTTTCGCGGCTGGCAGCAAAGTTCAGAACCATGTTTATGAGAATAACTTTTGAACCGTAAGTCACAGACGCTCGCTCTTGGCTGCATTCGTTTCAGCTCGTGGCAGCCAGTCTAAAAAAAACACTATCTTGGACTTCTCTGGATGTTTCCCAGGCGAGCTATTGGCAGCATGTTCAGAACCACTGTTTCTGAGGCTAATTATTGAACCGTAAGTCATAGACGCTCGATCTTGGCGGCATTCGTCTCAGCGCCTGGCAATTAGTATAGAAGCACTGTCTTTGACTTCTCTGGATGTTTCCCAGGCGAGCTATTGACAAGTAAATCCTAGACGCTCGATCTTGGTTATTTTCGCTTTCGCGGCTGGCAGCAAAGTTCAGAACCATGTTTCTGTGAATAACTCTTGAATCGTAAGTCACAGACGCTCGCTCTTGGCTGCATTCGTTTCAGCTCGTGGCAGCCAGTCTAAAAAACACTATCTTGGACTTCTCTGGATGTTTCCCAGGCGAGCTATTGGCAGCATGTTTTGAACCACTGTTTCTGAGGCTAATTCTTGAACCGTAAGTCATAGACGCTCGATCTTGGCGGCATTCGTCTCAGCGCCTGGCAATTAGTATAGAAGCACTGTTTCCCACTGTTTCTGAGGCTAATTCTTGAACCGTAAGTCTTAGACGCTTGATCTTGGCGGCATTCGTCTCAGCGCCTGGCAATTAGTGGAGAAGCACTG